>NC_090322.1:93789758-94089758 GCF_040869045.1 Eurosta solidaginis
TCACTGGAGGTCACTGCGGAACGAAAAAATTATACGCCAAATTACGAAACAAATTTTACTGGAAAACATGACAAAAGACATAGCTAGTTATGTTAGGAAATGCGAAAAATGTCTTTTGAACAAAATCAAAATAGGAAATAAAGAAGAACTCGTTCTAACTCCTACTCCTAATAAACCTTTTGACATTGTTGTAATTGATACAATAGGCCCATTGCCAGAATCGAGATATGGTAATAAGTTCGCACTTACCATAATCTGCGATCTGACAAAATACTTAGTTACAATATCAATACCGGATAAAAGTGCAAAAGTATCGCGTCAGAACTATTCGAAGGCTTCATTTTAATATACGGTGCTATGAAATCCATTAAATTGGATTTAGGCACTGAATTCAAAAATGAAATGTTTGCAAATTTAACCAGTTTATTAAATATTGATTACAGCTTTTCTACACCATATCATCATGAAGCCGTAGGAACTGTCGAAAGAAACCATAGAGTTTTCAATGAGTACCTACGTGCGTACTTAAATGATTTCTTTGATGATTGGAATACATATTTGAAATATTTTACGTTTTGGCATAACACAACGCCAAATACGGTATTCGATAATAAACTTACTCCTTTTGAACTAGTTTTTGGTAAAAAGGCCATTGTACCATCTGAATTGAAGAACGAAACAATCGAACCCATTTATAAAATCGAAAATTATTCAAAAGAAGTAAAGTACCGAATGCAAAAATGCCACGCCTCGGCTAAAGAGTTAGTAGAAAAACACAAAATAAGAAATAAAGATGCATACGATTACCCATAGTAATAAACATAAACGATATGGTTTTAGTTCAAAGAGAACCACGTGAAAAACATAAAAACATATGTATATCAGTGCAATGTAAATGTAACCATTTTTGATAATGAAAACAAAAAATACAAAACGGAATATAAAAACCGCATAAGGGGAGTACATAGATAAATAAAATCGGATGTACCCAATTTCATTTTGCGATAGTCAAAAAAAATTTTTTTTTATTATATTATTACGCTAATAAAGCAAATTTAAATCAAAATTTATCATACTTTAAAACCATACTTAATTTAAGTAAAAGCAAATTTAAATAAAAATATGTCAAACGGTGAAAACAATACGTAATGTAAGTAAAATAAACAAATAGAAAATGTACGTCTAAGCTAATACACAAAAAACCCACAAAAATGAAATTTCGAATTACAAAAAAAAAAACAGAAAAACAAAAAAAAACAACAAAAAATTATTTTAAAAAATTAAATTAACTAAGCTAACTTACAAAAAAAAAAACAAACAAAAATATATATAAACTACTAATTTTCATATACGTTAATATGTATGTTAAAATACCAATAAATGTAATTAGTTACATTAGCCAAGTTAGCCTAGGTATATCTTACGCAAAAGTTCAAAATTCTTCTCATTTTTTTCCATTCGGGATGAATGTAAAATCCACCCAAAAAAGTTGAAGCCGACAAACCTGATCAACTTGTCGACTTCAACCTTTTTTTCGAAAAGGGGGATGGTGTAACAGCAGCCTTATAGTCTCACCCTGTTCCCTACTTGGCGCAACTCTGTTGTCTATTGTGAATGGACAACAGGTGTTGAACCAAGTTGGGAAACGGAGAGTTCGGCTCGTCAAAAAGCACCGGCCATTATTATAAATTTGGCAGATGGACACGACGCTCGTGAAATAAAAGAAAATACTTAAAAATCAGGAAGCCAAGTAACACAACTAAAGAAATCTAAACGTGCAGAGAACAAAAAGTTGTAATTGAATAAATACATTACAAACCAAGCAAACATTCTTTAATTTTAAAGATGAACAAAAAAACAAAGGTTTGGAAAAGTTGCGTGCGCGTAGTAGGGTGTGCGCGTAGAACAATTTTTTTTTTTGCAGAAGTTCCAAAATGGAACTTCACACATTTTCTCTGATGTTTTTATTGTCTCCTCACTGTTCGAAGGCCCAGGCAAAAAAATCATTATCAATAGGCGAATAGGATGCGGAACCTGAATGGTTTTGAGCCAGCTACCCAATGAAATATTTATTCTTAAATTGTAAGGAAAAGGACTTTTCTGTTTCTTTGATGTTTTTATTGTCTCCTCACTGTACGTAGGCCCAGGAAAAAAAATTATTATCAATAGGCGAATAGGATGCGGAACCTGAATGGTTTTGTGCCAGCTATCCAATGAAATATTTATTCTTAAATTGTAAGGAAAAGGACTTTTCTAGTTTTTTTTCACACTTCACTATTATATTAAAAAGAAATGCAAATATTCGTTGCTTTTGAAATTCGGCCTAAAAATTGCACATGGAATAACTATAGACTCCTGAATTAAAAAAAATGTCTTAGTACCTCTAAATCGCGGGCCCCCTAAGAAACCCCGGGCCCGGGGGAATACTGGGATTTTCGATTCATGAGCGATTCCCAACGGTTTTACATCTATCTGTTCACTTAGAAAATGGACAAGGGGTTTATTTTATTATACCATACATCCTAATTACTCAGAATGTTTTTATCTTAGACTACTACATCATGTTCGAGGACCGACATCTTTCACTGATTTACGTCAAGTAGATGGTCAACTATATCCAACATATCGAGCAGCTTGCCAGGCACGACATTTACTGCAGGATGATAGTCATTGGAAGAATACATTGTTTGATGCCACCGTCTCTGAGAGCGCGTACAAAATGAGAGAGCTCTTTTCTATCATGCTTATTTATTGCGAAATTTCTGATCCAACAGATTTATGGAATTTGTTCTGCAGCAATTTATGTGAAGATGCATACATTTTTAATACAGGCTTTACTCTTCTTGATAATTTGGTTTTTTCATATGCAGAGAAACGTATAAAGGATTTCGGTTTCCCTGAACCTAACCGCACTAGATCAGACTTAGACCCCGTTTCTACAATGTGCGAAATAACGCACAATACCCATGAGCTGCACCACTTTTTATTAGAAAACTAGCTTTACCGTTGTACGTTGTAACGCCCGAGATCGAATGAATGTTGTGTTATTTTTTCTGTTTTGTTTGATGATAATTTAGTTTATTGTTCTGTAAATTGAATTGAATTTTGTATGCATATTTGGTGAAATTTTCGTTTAAAACATTTTATTATTGTAATGCATGTGGGTACATAATATTTTCGGTTTTTTCGTTCGGCGCAAAGATAAAGTAATTGTTTGGCGTTCCAACTCTAGAGCAAGCAACATATAGCTGGCCATGGGAAAAGCACGGAATCTCTAAATTTAAGCCTGCAACAGTAAGCGATTGTCCTTGTGATTTGTTCATTGTAATTGCAAAAGCAAGCCGTACAGGAAACTGTAAGTGCTTAAATTCGAATGGCAAATCTGCAGGAATCATTAGGATCCGTGGTATGAGCACATCTTCACTTTTGTTTTTACCGCTGATGATTGTTGCTTCGATTATATTCGGCATTAATTTCTTAACGCAAAGTCTGGTTCCATTGCACATTTCGATCGATTTATATTTCGTCGGAATTGGGTTTTGAATGCGGTCATTGATTTTGTTAACATGATCATTTTTGGGAGCTAAGACTGCTCGTTCGCACAGCCAAAAAAAATTTAAATTTTAAATTCTTAATTCTGAAATATGAAAAACCTTCGTCTTGATCGAAGGGACCTATAGCCAAAATTTTGTGATGATTGAAGCGTGAGAAATACGTTTCCATAGGGAACACACACACAGAATTTGATTTTTATAGAAATGTAGATAGACTGAAGCTAAAAATTTTTTTTTTACGGCGGAAGATTACAAAACGTTCAAAAGGAATAACAGCCAAACTAAACAATGCAGTGAAACTTTAGGTGTTAAAATAACCTGAGTTTGTACGGCAGCTATAGTTTTGAAAAAACCCATTTGTAGGGAAGGTGCCACGCCCCTTTTTCCCAATTTCATATTTTACTGGAGGTGTTTGGACTTACCGTCATATAGCTCCTTACCAATTTTCATTATCCTACCATTACTACATCCAGATATATGCAGTATGATACATACCATTTGTATGGGAGGTGCCACGCCCCCTTTTTCCCAATTCCACATTTTCTTGGTGGTGTTAGGGATTGACCCCATATAACTCCTTACTTTAAAATTCAGGCATTATACCTTCAGTTATGAAGTACCAAAAATTCCATTTGTATGGGAGGTGCCACGCCCGTTTTATATATCGAAATTTTTTTTAGCCTAAAACCTTCGTGTCGATCGAAGGAACTTATAGCCAAAATTTGGTGATGGATGAAGTGAGGGAAATATGTTTCCATAGCGAACACGCACACACACACAAAATTAGATTTTTATATACATATGGGGTATTCCATCTCATTTCGACCAATTTTGAACCCGACCCCTTTAGAATTGGCTGAAAGTTTTTCTTCTTTTTCTAGCTTACGAAAGACATTTTTCAGAATTTTTTCATCCAACTCAAAAAAAGTTATGAATTTAAAAAAAAAACGGTGTTTTTTTGAAAATGCTATAACTTTTTCAAAAATTGATCGTTTGGGATCTTTTTTTTTAAATTTGTTTTTAAATGTACTTTTCCGAAAAAATACAAAAACATTTTTAAAGTTTTTTTTTCAATTAAATAAAAAAAAAAGAAAAATTATCGACCCACTCCGGGATTAGTGGGGATGATTGCAGAATCGATTGAAGTTTTTTATGAGAAAAAAATAAAAAATGGCGAAATTCGAAAAATCTCGAAAAACTGAAAAATTACAAAAAAAAAAATCTTAAAAATTTTTTTGTATTTTTTCCGAAAAGGACATTTAAAAAAAAATTAAAAAAAAAAAAGATCCCAAACGGTCAATTTTTGAAAAAGTTATAGCATTTTGAAAAAAACACCCTTTTTTTTTAACTTCATAACTTTTCTTGAGTTGGATGAAAAAATTTGAAAAAATTCTGAAAAACGTCTTTCGTAAGCTAGAAAAAGAAGAAAAACTTTCAGCCAATTCTAAAGGGGTCGGGTTCAAAATTGGTCGAAATGGGATGGAATACCCCATATATAGATGTAGATAGACTGAAGCTGTCAGTTTTTTTTTAACGGCGGCAGATTACTAAACGTCCAAGAGGAATAACAGCCAAACTCAACAATGCAGTCAAACTTTAGTTGTTAAAATAACCTAAGTTTGTACGGCAGCCATAGTTCTGAAAAATCCCATTTGTAGGGAAGGTGCCACGCCCTTTTTTCCCAATTCCACATTTTACTGGAGGTGTTAGGACTTAACGTCATATAGCTGCTTACCAATTTTCATTATCCTACCATGACTACATCCAGAGATATGCAGTATGATATATTCCATTGGTATGGGAGGTGCCACGCCCCCTTTTTCCCAATTCCGCATTTTCTTGGTGGTGTTAGGGATTGACCTCATATAACTCCTTATTGAATTTCAATGTTCTGGCATGTATACCTTCAAAGTTATGCAGTACCAAAGATTCCATTTGTATGGGAGGTGCCACGCCCCTTTTATATATCGAAATTATTTTTAGGCCAAAACCTTCCCGTTGATCGAAGGAACCTATAACCAAAATTTGGTGATGATTGAAGTGTGGGAAATACGTTTCCGTAGCGAACACAGACACACAGAATTTGATTTTTATATATATAGATGTAGATAGACTGAAGCTAAACAATTTTTTTAACGGCCGCAGATTACTAAACGTCCAAAAGGCATAACAGCCAAACTCAACAATGCAGTCAAACTTTAGGCGTTAGGACTTAACGTCACATAGCTCCTTACCAATTTTCATTATCCTACCATTACGACACCCAGATATATGCAGTATAATATATTCCATTTGTATGGGAGGTGCCACGCCCCCTTTTTCCCAATACCATATTTTCTTGGTGGTGTTGGGGATTGACCTCATATAACTCCTTACTGAATTTCAATGTTCTGGCATGTATACCTTCAAAGTTATGCAGTACCAAAGATTCCATTTGTATGGGAGGTGCCACGCCCCCTTTTTCCTAATTCTACATTTTATTGGTGGTGTCAGGGATTGACTTCGTATAACTTCTTACTGAATTTAAATATTCTGGCATGTATACCTTCAGAGTTATGCAGTACTAAAGATTCCATTTGTATGGGAGGTGCCACGCCCCTTTTATATATCGAAATTATTTTAAGCCTAAAACCTTCGTGTTGATCGAAGGAACCTATAGCCAAAATTTGGTGATGATTGAAGTGTGGGAAATACGTTTCCATAGCGAACACACACACACACACACACAGAATTTGATTTTTATATATATAGATCAGCTACGGCCAAAACATATACAATCACATATTGCGGTTCTGCTGGACAATGAGAGACTGAAGAGAACAAGTCGCTCACGCGTCTAAAAAATCAATGTTGCCAACGTATTGAAATCGAAAAAATTCATGGTTTAATTGTGGAAGGAAAAATGGACTTTTAAATATTAGTAGTAATTAGTAGTAGTAAAAATTTTTTTTTGTTATTTTTAGCTTTGAGAATCAACAATAAAACAACAACAAGTTAATAATAAAGAAATAAATATTTACCGAAGTTTAAAGACAGTTTCAAATATAAAAACTAAAAAAATTCACTTTTAGAGATTAAAAAAAATTAAATGTGAATTTTTCCTCAATATTTTTTTGTTTACTTTAAGGAACTAAATTCGTAAAATTAATTTTTTGCAATTAAGGAAAATAAAAAATTAATTCTTATTTAAATATTTTTTAATTCATTGCAAGTTCTTCAATATTTATATTATTTTCGTATCTATTAATTCTTAAGATATCTTCTAAGTGGTTATCCATTAAATTATGTCTATATTTAGACTTAACTATTTTTAAAAAAACAAAAGGACTTCGCAATTATACGTGGCACCAAACATTGAATATAGTTTTAGTATTTCAGACCTTATTTTTGAATAAGACACATCGCTTACTTTTTCGCAAAACTTTAGTCCTGTGCCAAAGGGCAGTGATGGATCGGCTTGCATAATTTTCAGCTCTTGTTGAATTTCTTGACTGTAATTTTCAATATTGCATGTTAATGGATTGTCGTGAAGATCTATTGCATTTTTGATAATATGGAAATCAATAAATTTTTCAGAAAATTTTTTAATCATGGTATCAATAATTTCTACAAACTCTGTTAATTTATTTTGAATTGGAAGTTCCGCAAATACTTTTGATGTCCTTGGTAAAAATGTAAAACTTTTGTTAAGAATTTCATTTTTTAACCGTCTGAGCTTATGACCCAATTGATTTGTTGCAGAAACCAGATCAAAAATATGTTTGTTTTTACCTTGTAAAATGAGATTAAATTCATTCAACATGAGTGATATATCACTAAGAAAAGCTAAGTCATATATGAATTCGTAGTTTTTCAAGTGTGAAATCATTTCTGCGCAGTTTTCTGCTAGGCTTTGTTGCAAAAATTGAATAACTTCTTCCCGTAAATCAAAAAGTCGTTGCAAACTTCGCCCGCGACTTAGCCAGCGAACGTTAGTAAACAAAAGCAGATCCCCGTAATCTGCTTCTACCTCTGCTAAAAGTTCTTTAAATTTTCTGTTCGTCAATGCGTTGTGTCCTCCCTTTTTTCTATTAATTACTTTTATTGCAAAGTCCATTGCATTCATCATATTAAGATGCTTCGAAAATAAAGCGTGTTGATGTATTACGCAATGGAACGCAGGAACATTAACATTATTTTTTCGTAAAAACCCAACAAACCCTTTATCCCTCCCGGTCATAACCTTATCACCGTCAGTGCATACTGCACTCAATTTATTTTTATCCACGTTATTGAATACTTGGGTATTTACTGCTTCCCATAAGGTTTTACCATTCACGTGGCTGTGCATTGTCTTCACATAAATTGCAAGTTGGCTTGTACTTGAAATGTCGGTAGTTTCGTCCAGACATATAGAAAAATATAAGCTATCCTGCAATTTCTTCATAACACTGGAATAAATATACCTACTTACTTTTTCCGTTCTGCGAATCATACTTTGCTTCGAAATAATTTTCCAAACTCTTCTCCTTCTTTGCCAAATAATTGAAAAATATCCTTACAGAGGTCTTTAAAAAATATTCCGTCTGAATATGGGCGGCATTTTTTTGCTAAAGTTATAGCGACCATATAAGATGCTGCCTTAATTTCCTTACTCCTGTTTCCTTCATTATTGGGACCAATTAGGTTCAACTTGCTCTTGAGCCTTAGAACAAAATTTTCCCTCTCCTTACTACTGAGCTCATAAAATTCATTAGCATGGCATGTATGATAATGGCGTTTGACAAAAAATTTTGTTGCACGCGCAATTCCTTTATGGCACACCATACATTTTGCTCCTCTCTTTCTATTATCAACAACTAAAAAATCTTCCTCCCAGTTCATATTAAACATTTTTAATGCGACTTACCACGACTTGTCTGCTCGAAAGTTGCGCATTGAATGAGGAGAAAAACCCTTCCGCGATCACAGCGAGACAGTAAGTATTGGCAACACTGCTTCATACTGATTGGTAATATGTGTGTGAAAACAGCGCAGTTATCGTACTATACGTGTGAAAGCAGAAGAGAAAAATTTGGCACGCGTGCCTATGAAATGGAACACACTGATATAGATGAACTAAAGCTAACTAATGATCAACAAGTAATATACGATAAGGTCTCCTCCAGTGTGGAAGACAATGCGGGAATATATTTACTTTTTGCGGCGTAACGAAGTAAGCCGGCTACTTGCCTAGTACTGCTATATTGCTAATAGAAAATGCCCGCAATGTGTTTTGAATTCGAAATCAAAACAAGACAGCCTATACAATTTTTGTGATTTTAGCAGCATAAGTGTGACAAGAAAAAATTTAAATTTAGGTATATTCGATTATTGAATACAAAAACAAAAACCTTTAAACAGTAATATATCGGCACTCTGATGTTTGGGAATGTACCTAGCCTTTTGTAGCAATATAGGAGTATTACATATATGTGTACCTCAAAGATGTAAAAGAATGCATTCTTTTCATAATAATTATTCATTTAATTTTCGTTAAATGATTGCATCCAATTTTAAAATTCTAAAACTGGGACTTAAAAATTTAAGTCACCAATTAGACTTCATTTTTTGACCTCAAATTAATTTTTTTTCAGAGCTGCAAACCGCCTCACAAATTAAAGCGGTTCGGTTGAGCGGTTCGGACCTTCTTGGCAAATCTTGAACCGGATTCTGGGTACTTCTGAACCGGTTCGGTTGAAGTGGTTCAACCCTTTTACACTACGTGGTAAATTACTAATGTGATATCTAATGGTAAATGTTACATTCAGTTGTTTGCTGTTACTAAGTTACCTTGGGACTTAACATATATGTAATACTCCTATATTGCTAATAGAAAATGCTCGCAATGTATTTTGAAATCGAAATCAAAACAAGACAACCTACAAAATTTTTGTGACTGTAGCAGCATTAGTGTGACAAGAAAAAAAATTAATTTAGGTACATTCGATTATAGAATACAAAAACAAAAACATTTAAACAACAATATATCGGCACTCTGATGTTTGGGAGTGTATCCAGCCTGTAGGAGCAAGTATTACATATATGGAATTTAATTTCTTTTCAGATATAAGATGACATTGCCGGGTCTTTAAAAATGTTCCGTTTCTGAATTAACATGTAAAACACACATAATTTATATTATTAACATACACAAACATTCAATTTGACAATACCTGGGGCAAAATCGTAAGATCCATGATCGTATAACTCGTCAAGTAAAAACTTGATTTTCGAATTATGACATAATTGAACGTACTACTTTGATCGCAACATACGTGACGGGTGACTGAACGTACACGTTACGTTCCACTTTCATTCGAACACAAACAAACAAACGATCGTATACACACAAATTTCATTGAAAGTGTAAGAAAATTGTTAAAATAGATGAATAAATAAAATATAATAACAAATTTAAAACTCTTATTATTAACAAAGGTAGAATCCAAACAAGCTTAATACAAGGCAAAAGGAAATATTGGCGTAATTCATGGCCAGGCACCCGCTTTGGTATCGGCTTGCTTCAAATTTAACTTCTCCAGAAGGTAACTAAAAGCTTCTTAAGTTAAGCGAAATCTCTTCAAGAAACTGCAATAATTTTTTGTTACAAAGATACTACATTAATGATTATGCTTACGCTTTGTTCGATACGTCCAAAGGGTTACTGCGCTCTCTTAAAAGTCTTCGGACTATGTTTTTATGGACTTCGCTATTACTGGAGCTCAAACAAGACAATAAGATAGGATCCACCGCAGTTATTTATTTTATTTTTTATATTTTTGGCACCCTAATGTGGATCGTAAAATTTATTGTGAATTGAAAATAAATTACGTTTCGTTTGCTATCGTATGTTATAATCCCATTTTTTTTCATACGTTTGACGTATCACGTAATTTTCTTTCCTATTGTTGCCGATCCGTGATCATATGTTACGATTCGAGCCCTGGTCACGCACCTACGAACTATAAATATAAGACGACAACAGATCAGAACGAAAAATTACACGGATGACGGCGCAACGCCGAAACAAATTTGTCTCCAAGCCAAATTCGACAAGAGATGACGGAAAATCGTTCCAATATTCATCCTTGAAAATGTCTTTAAACGGGCTGGCATTGTGTGATCTTAATTTCATCGAAGTACGTCCAGCCTTGGGAAGATGGTTGGGCTGTATGTTAAATTGCAATAAGATTACACATACCACGTGTAGAACTGGTGACGAAGAACTCGAAATCCTGATGGGTCTAGGGGGTGGGAGGCGGAATGGCCCAGAAAGTTGCACAGGGTCATACCAAATCGTTCTCGAGATGGTCGGGCTAGTACCGTTATGATACTTGTTACCGCAACGTACCGGATCTACATCCGGCAAAGGACCATCAACATCGATAACACTCCCAAAGGCGTTCGGGGAGTGTCCTTATCGGTACAACAACAACAACAACCAAGGCAGCCAGTTCTATGTACCGAAGTGACTCGGGATTTTTCCCGACTGAGGGCTGTAATTTCAGTGTTACCCCATTTAATTTGTTGCAGCCCTCCCACAAATTGTCATCCTCCCAGCAGATCCTTGGATCAGTACTGCGCCATATTCTCCTGCTTCGGGAAGGTTTCTAATCCAATCCGTGGCCTGTACCTGATCCAGGTTCAGATAATCGGGTTTTTTGCGTTTGTCGGAAAAGAATCCTTTTAGGACAGTCTCACTCTTGTCAGTGTGTCACGCGTAAGGGAGGGTTCCACCGGACGGGATGTTCACCTTGCTGTTCACGCCCAAGAGTAGTCAGCGCCTCATCGCCCCAGCCCACGGCGCCATCAGCTCATTCGGCCGCTCCTACCCATAACGACAATCTCCGTAGCAAAGCAGGTAGCAATGTCGAGCATCAGCCCATGCCCCCGTCGTCTTCACCCCTTCTTTCCGGCACTAGCACACGAGTAGGTCAGGGAAACAGACTCTTAGTCCCTACCACAGAATATATATGCTTTCGACATCTACCCAATGCAGTTCCTGCCTTGGGCGGTACCACTTTCCTAATGGGTTAACTTGGAAGATAGCGGAAATAGTCAATTTTATGAAGCGACCGAACATCCGCATTGCTGCAATCCAACTGACTAAACTCACGGCAAGATCTGCTTTGCAGATCTGCTCCGGGTATAACGTCCACAGATTGGAAATGGACTGCTTCAACAACAACAACAGAGTGGAAATGGAGGCGGTCTCGCATTTAAAAACCACCACTCAGTGCCATATAATCTATTTGATCCGTACATCGGCAGTAGGGACAGTTTCCTGCAACGTCAACGCACATCTGTCCTATCTGGCGATGCAAATTTTGAAATCATCAACATCTATATCCCTCCTGTCACCTGTTGCCCCAGTGGATACTGCCGACATCAGCGCACTACTCAGTGGCAACAATCGCATTATATTAGGCGATTTCAATGCCCATCACGATCTATGGCAATCAAACTTGCGGGCGGACAGTAGGGGCGAGATGTTGGCGGATCAAATAGAAGAAACGACGTTCTGCACAATAAACGGCGACGCCCCCACACGTATGGTAGGAAGCTGTCACAGTTCGCCGGATATTTCAATCGTGAGCGCAGAACTCGTAAACTGCGTCATCTGGCAGCCGATGGTAACATTGGCATCCGACCACCTGCCTATACTTATTTCGCTCGAGCGTTCTGCCGACTTCATCGGCACAGAAAAACGCACTTTCATTAACTTTAAAAAAGGAAAGTGGGACGAATACAAATCCTTTACAGATAACCGCTTTGCTGCCCTCCCTATCCCGACTGATGCCCGCCAAGGGGAGCGTGCTTTCCGCAAGGTCATTGAATCCGCCTCGGCTCGTTTCATTCCCGCCGGTAGAATTCCTGAAATTCGGCCCCATTTCCCGGCGGAGGCCGCAAATTTATCGAGAACGTGACCTTATAAGACAGCTCGATCCCGGCGACCCCCAAATAAGGGATATAAACCAACGCATCAGATTGCTTGTGGGTGAATACAAGCGGGTGAAATGGGAGGAGCACCTAAGCGATTGTAACCTCTCTGCCGGTGTAGGTAAGATTTGGTCCACGGTAAAGTCCCTATCGAATCCGTCTAAGCACAATAACAAAATTTCTATCGCCTTTGGCGATAAAGTGCTGTCGGATGCGAAAAAAAGCGAGAGCCCCTTTTGCCGACAATATATAATGCATTCTACGGTCGACAAAGATAGACGGAGGGCCAACAGACACGCACTTAAACATAAATTCAGCGCGTCTCCAATTACCATCACCGCCAAAGAAGTTGAGGATGCCATCGGTAATGCTAAACCATCCAAAGCAGTGGGCCCAGACGGCATAGCCATGGCGATGCTTAAAAGCCTAGGGAAAGAGGGTTTCAAATATTTAGCGATTGTCTTCAACCCGTCTCTTTCCACCTTTGTCATTCCTGAAAAATGGAAAATGGCTGGCCCCGCTACTAAAGCCTGGGAAACCAGCTAAAATAGGTGAGTCATATCGCCCGATATCTCTCCTATCGCCGTTAGCCAAGACGCTTCAAGCCATTTTGCTCCCCTACTTCAAAGCAAATTTGCAGCTAGACTGTCATCAGCATGGCTTTAGAAAACTCCATAGCACCACCACCGCGCTAAATGCAATTAGCACCCAGATAAATTGCGGTTTAAATCTAAAACCCCTCCATAGAACAGTACTCGTTGCGCTAGACCTATCAAAAGCTTTTGATTCGGTCAACCATAGCACGTTACTGCAAGACCTGGAAGGGTCTACCCTTCCCCCATGCCTTGAAAGGTGGACCGCAAATTATCAGGGTGGTCGGCAGGCATCGGTGCAATTCAGAAACGAAACATCAATGCCGAGAAGAATTTAACAAGGGGTGCCACAGGGTGGTGTCCTATCCCCACTTTTGTTTAACTTCTACCTATCATAGCTACCTTCGTCACCAGAAGGAGTTACTATCGTCTCCCACGTCGATGACTGCACAGTCATGGCCACAGGCCCAGTCCCACGGATCGATGAGCTTTGCAACAGAATAAACGGCTACCTCCCTGATATCTCCAGTTTTTTCGCCTCGCGAAACCTGGCATTATCACCTACTAAATCCTCCGCGACCTTATTTACAACATGGACGTCCCAAATGTCGACCATTTTGAACATCCTCGTCGATGGCACTACGCTGTCGACTGTCCTACACCCCAAAATCTTGGGTGTGGCGTTTGATCAGGATCTACATTTTGGTGAGCATGCAGCCGCAATTGTACCGAAAATCCAGAGCCGTAATAAAATCCTCAAATCTCTTGCTAGCAGTACTTGGGGAAAAGACAAAGAACCGCTCATTACCACGTACAAAGCAATTGGCCAGCCGATTGCATGCTACGCGTCCCCTATATGGTCGCCAAGCCTAAGAACTACTCAATGGAAGAAGCTACAGGACTGCCAAAATAATGCTCTCAAAACCGCCACGGGCTGTCTTCTTATCTCCCCAGAATACCATCTACATAAAGAGGCGAGAATACTCACCATCAGGGAGAGAAATGAGATGCTAACCAAACAGTTCCTGTTGAATACCCAGAAACCTGGGCATCCCAACAGACATCTGATTGATGAGCCAACACCGCCCAGGGGCTTAAGGAGTCATCTCCGTAAGCATTATGAGGAAATACGGCACCTTAGAACTCAGCCGTATGAAGCAAAAAAACACAAGCAGGTCGTCAGTGAACTCCACAAACAGGCGTCGGACCTTTATGCCAGGAATTGCCCGGTGAATCCAGTACTCAAAGAACAGTACCCAAAACTTGCGGAAGAGGAACTCACACTCCCCAGGGAAACGCCAGTCACTCTAGCTCAACTTCGATCTGGATACTGTAACATGTTAAACTCTTACCTATCCATAATCTACCCCGACACACAAAATATATGCCCTGCTTGCAATGTGTCCCCACATGACACCAAACATCTCTTTAATTGTAATGTGGAACCAACGCCTCTAACACCCCTCACATTATGATCCACTTGAAGCAGCAATTTTTCCTTGGACTCCCGTTAGAGAATATTGATGACAATTTGTGATCGGTCGCACCTATTGGATGGGGCGAAGCACTGCTACAACCACAACAACAACTCAGTCCTCGTAATAAAAAATATATACTGACCAACTTAAATACGCATTGATTTGGGTGGGTGGCTTGGAGTCACGTCCTTTTCAACATCCCACACATCGCAGCCCTACCTATTGTCTTAAATATGGGAGTGCCCCTAAATCACCAAAAAAAAACCCCAAACACAGAATCCCCAGGTAAAAAAAAATCCCAAATACATAATCCCCAAATTTAAATTCCCATAACCAAAATCCCCAACACAAAATCCCCGCACTTTTTTTGGGGCTAAATCCCCAAACCTTTTTTGAGGAAATATCAAAAAACCTCGAACAAAAATTTTAATTAAATCATAAAGTAAAGTTCTGACGCGTATAAACATAATTACGCATTTATATATGGGGTATTCCATCCCATTCCGACCCCTTTAGAATTGGCTGAAAGTTTTTCTTCTTTTTCTAGCTTACTAAAGACGTTTTTCAGAATTTTTTCAAATTTTTTCATCCAACTCAAAAAAAGCTATGAATTTAAAAAAAAACACCGTTTTTGTTTTCAAAATGCTATAACTTTTTCAAAAATTGACCGTTTGGGATATTTTTTTTTAATTTGTTTTTAAATGTAATTTTAGGAAAAAATACAAAAAAATTTTTAAGTCTTTTTTTTAATTTTTCAGTTTTTCGAGATTTTTCGAATTTAGCTTTTTTTTCTCATAAAAAATTTAATCAATTCTGCATTCATGCCCACTAATCCCGGAGTGGGCCGATTTTTTTTAATATGTTTTTTTTTTATTTAATTCAGAAAAAAAATTTTCAAAAATAAAAATTTGTTTTTCAATTTTATTTATATAACAAAAAAATGTAAGAAAATGATTTTTAAGTATTCTTTTCTTTCATAATTTGTTACATTTTTTTTAGAAAACTTACATGTTTACTGTGTCAGTCATTAATCCTGGTTATTTTAATCGTAGATTACCATAATATATAAAGAAAAGAATTTTAAAAATCATTTTCTTACATTTTTTTGTTATATAAATAAAATTGATTAAAAAAAATTTTTATTTTTGAAAATTTTTGTTTCAATTAAATAAAAAAAAATATAAAAAAAAATCAGCCCACCCGGGATTGGTGGGGATGATTGCAGAATTGATTTAAGTTTTTTATGAGAAAAAAAAATGGCGAAATTCGAAAAATCTCGAAAAACTGAAAAATTAAAAAAAAGACTTAAACATTTTTTTGTATTTTTTCCTAAAATTACATTTAAAAACAAATTAAAAAAAAAAATATCTCAAACGGTCAATTTTTGAAAAAGTTATAGCATTTTGAAAACAAAAACGGTGTTTTTTTTTTTTTAATTCATAACTTTTTTTGAGTTGGATGAAAAAATTCTGAAAAACGTCTTTCGTAAGCTAGAAAAAGAAGAAAAACTTTCAGCCAATTCTACAGGGGTCTGGTTCAAAATTGGTCGAAATGGAATGGAGTACCCCATATACATATGTAAGTATGACCATAAGCATAAAGAAAAATGATGGGGAATAACCTAACGGTACACGTTATATTTGCATTGTGTTTTCATATCTTCTTTCTCTTCTAACCATTTCAATGTTATATTGCGAATTTGAGAACAACTTCTTATGTACATCAGTGGCACAGAAGCTTAGGTCTTCAACTACCGTGCAAAAGTCGTCGGTTCAATGCCAGATCACGGAATTAAATTTCATTTTCTATTTATTTAATTTTGGTTTATAAATTTATTATTAAAAATACAGTGAAAAAATATTAAAAAATTTAAATGAAAAACCTAGATCTGGTAGTAAACCGACGATGAGAAAATATGGCAAAATTAGCATAATATCATTAATATAGCTATTGAATAGAAGGAACATACGAAAGCAAACTGCAAAAGTTCTCAAAATAATTGAAAAAAGGAAAATTCAAAACGTTACAGATCTCCACCGCCTAAATATCTTCTTAGAGAAATAATTCCGTTAAAGTATAAGTTTTGTTTGTCAAATGAATTTCTATCGCCTTATTAACCGCAAAATATATCGAATCAGGTACTTCTTGGCGATAGCCGATAAAATTATCAGAAAACTGCTGGCAGGGTCTTATAATGTAATTTATACATAAAAATATATGTATGTACATATGTATTTAAATTTGTAAAAACAAAAAAAAAATGTTCCGGTGTTTATCTGCAATGCAATGAATTTTGAATTTTTTTGTTATGTAAATACTGTATTAATTGTATTTATAAATTATTGCGTTGCACTGTATTTTCTTTAATGTGCCCATTAAATATTTGTGAAATCATCAATATTGAAGTGTTAATTTGAAAATAGAATAAACATAACTATCCTTTTTCTGTGTGAAATCATTCAAATTAGGTTTAAAATCGCGGCGATTTTAAACCTAATTTGAATGTTTTTCACACAGAAAATGGGGATTTCGTGAAGGGGATTTAGATTTGGGGATTTTGATTTTGGGGATTTTGATTTGGGGATTTAGATTTTGGGGATAAAGGGGGTAACCCCTTAAATATACATTAGCTGCTCGACAGCACTAATAATCAACCCGTTTGCTCGGGTGG
The DNA here is from genome assembly GCF_040869045.1 of Eurosta solidaginis. NCBI lineage: Eukaryota > Metazoa > Arthropoda > Insecta > Diptera > Tephritidae > Eurosta > Eurosta solidaginis. Next base: position 93,807,016 of record NC_090322.1, read on the forward strand.
GTGGCTTGGAATCACGTCCTTTCCAATCTCCCAGACAAGGCAGCCCTAATTATTGTCTAAAGTTTTTTTATCGTGCTTGTATATCCCACATAAGCGTCGTAATGTCAGTAATACTTTACGTTGTTGTCGTCTGTAGTTGTTTGCTATAATGATATTATTGTTTGTTGCGACTTCAATGTAAAACTGCTACGTATTGATGTTGTAAACGTGTCTATACCCACTAGGTATGGGCCAAACTGTAGTTTTAGTCTTCTCGGCTAGACCGTTGACATCGTTGTTGAAAAAAGAGGCTGTTTTTAAAATTGGGTATGAACAGATACAAGCTTTCGAGAAATTAAAATCAGCTGTTTTGGATACTTAAAATTTTTCGTCAAGACTTAAAAACACAGTTGCACGCTGACGCATCAAAATATGGCTATGGGGCCACATTGCTACAACAACACGAAAATGGGTGGCACCCAGTGTTTTACTGGAGCAAGAAGACATCGCAGCAAGAGGAAAAATTGCATAGTTACCTTTTAGAAGTAAAGGCAGCCTATCTAGCAACGAAAAAACTACGTCATTACTTAATGGGTATAGAATTTGATCTGGTTACTGATTGTTCAGCTTTTAAACACACCACGAAGAAGAAAGATGTTCCACGTGAGGTTGTACAGTGGTTAATGTATCTTCAAGACTTCAACTATAAAACAGAACATCGAGCGGGAAACAGGATGAAGCACGTTGATAATTTAAGTCGCGTTCCTGTCATGATGGTAGTTTCAGAGATTCACGCACAAATACGCCGAGCACAGCAGAAAGACGAACATTTAACAGCAGTTGCGCAAATTCTGAAACACCATCAGTATAAAGACTATCAAATAAGAAATGATTTAGTATACAAGCAAGCTGAAGGACAACATTTGTTGGTGGTGCCTAAACTCATGGAGAAAGAGGTTATTGCAAAAGCTCACTGCTTCGGACACATGGGTACGCAAAAGACGATGCACCGGATAAGGCAGGATTAGTACATACCACACTTAGAGAAGAAGGTGAATCAATACATCGCAAATTGTGTTGAATGTATTACACGTAACAGAAAGTTGGGCAAGCAGGAAGACTTTTTACACTGCATCGACAAGGGCGATACTCCACTTTCCACACTTCACATCGATCACTTAGGTACACTAGATCCAACGGCAAAGAACTATAAATATATATTGGCTATAGTGGATGGGTTTTCCAAGTATACGTGGATATACCCAACGAAGTCAACAGATGCGCAGGAAGTTGTCAAGCACATGGAGGATTGGGTTACATTATTTGGTAATCCATTACGCATTATCAGTGACAAAGGCACAGCTTTTACGTCAAATTTATTTAAAGATTTTTGTTCCAAGAACAAAATCGAACACATAGAATCTACAGCAGGAGTGCCGAGGGGAAATGGGCAAATCGAAAGGACGAATAGAGTCATACTATCGGTTTTGTCAAAAATTTCAGCCGCAGAACCCTCGAAATGTTATAAATACACATCACACGTGCAGAAAGCTATAAATGCACACGTTCATTCAACGAAGTTCAGTCCTTTCGAAATAATGTTTGGTGTAAAAATGCACAATGAATGCGATTTCGAGCTGATGCAAATTTTGAAAGATGAATTGGTATCGAGTTTACAAGATGAGCGTAACAAAATAAGGCAAGAAGCAAGATATCAAATCGAAAAGGCGCAAGAAAAATATAAGCAACAATTTGACAAGAAACGTAAAGGGCATCACGAATACCAATTGCATGACTTAGTAGCCATTAAGGTCACGCAATTTAAGACGGGGCAAAAGTTGGGTAGGAAGTATGCCGGACCTTACGAGATAACGAAAGTAAAGCGAAACGGCAGATACGATGTACAAAAAGCAGCAGAATTTATTGGTCCTAACAAAACGTCAACAAGCGCTGACAACATAAAGCTTTGGAGTTGTATTAATGAAAGCGATGATGACGATTGTGTAGAAGAGTCATCTGGAACAGATGACGAACAGGATGGCCGAGTGTAATCTGGCATCCCAATTCATTCACTGTGAGAAGACAACCCTACGTCGTAAAACATGAGAAGAGAGAGAGAACGAATAACGAAACACTCAGTCATAAGATATAAGTGGTCAGCCGAACATCAGCAGTATCAGCCGTATTTTACAAAACTTCTTAAATCTTTAATTTGACTCTGAATTTGTCTTAAATATTATTCTACTTAAAATTGAATTAAATTAATTTACTGTAAAATATATAATTTTCATTATATAAACATTTTTATTCACAAATCAAACTCTTTTGATTTACATAAATAAAAAGAAGCTACGCAGTGAAATCTTCACGGCTACAAATTCAATATCAGACCAGTTGGCGCACGACAGCAACTCCGATGATATACATGATTCCTCGACAATAAGGACACCACCTGCTCTGGAAGTACGATCACATCGATAAAGTACATATTTATTGCAGAAAAGCTCAGAATTAAAATTATCAGGCTTTAACCAAGTCTCTGTAAATGCAAGCACTTGAGCCGTAAAAGCAAAGCTATTAAGAAAAACAGTACTTAATTTCGAGCGTAAGCCGCGAACGTTTTGATAATTTATAGTTAAACTGAACGAGTCTATATTCACGTTTGGGGCACCGTTAAGATATTGGCAGTTAAGTGTTTTGACCTTTTGGTGTATAAATGTACAACGAGAAAAGCATCAGGAACCGATATTTTAAAAGGGGATATATCTCTCTCGGATTTAAAGTTAAATTTAAAGACATCAATATGAACAGATGTCGTAAGATTAAGTTTAGAAAAAATGAAATTTTTAATATAATTTTCCGTCAGCAAAGCGTGTAGCCTTAGAAAAAAATAGATCTACAAGGCGGCACAGTAGTCACAGTCCTAGGGGCATCAGGGCTCGCTCCACGAAAGTCACATCCAGTTTGTGAAGACGATGCAGGTATAGTTAAGACTGGTGCGGCGGAATTAGCAGCAACTTTTTGTGTGGTATTTTTCTTATTAGGTTTCTTACCAGCACCCTCACCCTCACTACCAGTGTTAGCAGCAGCATTAGTAGTGTTAATAGCGGCATCAGTATTTCCATTGGCAGTTGCAGTAGCATAGCTAATAGAGTTCGCGCTTTCAGTGTTAGGTTTAGCATTCGTGTTGACTTTAACAGCAGCTTTGGATTTAGAAGCAGCGTGGGAATTTGCAGATTTTTTTACAATGTCCTTACGATTCAAGTTAACAGCAATGTTATTAGCAGTCGAATCATTAGCAGTATCAGTAGCATTGGCATTAGCTAAGTTGGAATTATTAACAGCTACAGCTGGAGCCGCGAGCTGTTGGGCGTAAGACATATGTATTCATCATTTCACTGTCAGAGTTAGCAGTAGGAAGCAATGTAGACGAAGGCCCACTGTTATTTACAGCAGTATTAGCATTAGCAAAAACAGGTGATCGGTCGAAAAATCGGCATTGCATACACTGTTGAACGGGGTGAACAAGAGACAGCGACAACGACATAGCATGTTGTGTAAGCGCGCAAATATTGATATCACTGCGCAATGTCCTCGCAGTATTGAGAGAGCTAACAACACTTGATGTTTTGATGATACCACCTGTCGTCACGTCCATAGTCTTCGCTGTTTTTGTTAGAATTCGCTTTTGATTTAACATGAGTGTTAATATCATTTTTTATTTCAGCATTGTTCAATCCAAAGCTTAAATTTAAATTTAACATCAATTGCGAGCAAGGCAGATTCTAAGCCAACTTTATGTGAAGCCAGGACGGTGTCATATGCCTTACAAAGCTTGTTATAAGAATTTAAGCATTCGGTGCACAGGTAACTGAGATGCTGGTTCTTAATTAGCAATTCTACATCGTATGCGGAAGTGTTGCCTTCACAGCAGGTACGATGGAAGAATTTTTTACAAAAACCACCGCACGGCACAAGTTGAGTCCCACTTCGGCCAAAACTCTTATCACACTTAGCACAGAAACTATCCATTGCACCGATATTGCCAGAAAAAACAGAAATCCAGATGAAATAAAATAAAGTTTGCAGAGCGATAACAAACACGTCTGTACAACACGACTGTTAGCGTAAGTTTGCATATGGGCATGCTGACATACAGAGAAGATGTCATTTATAAAGAGACTAAACAATCAAGGACCTAGAATCGCTCCCTGCGGAACACCAGTGGTTTAAGACTAGACAATTGTGAACCAATTTTGACACGTTCCGCTTAAGATGCGTTGCGGCATCCCCAAAACCAAAATAATTTGTTAACTTCCAGAGTAAGTCATGGTTTACCGTGTAGAGTGCAGGAGGCACAATAGAGTCAGTTTTTGTCAAAAGGAATTCTAACTTCATACAGGATTTTTAATATGGCAGTGGAGCAGCTACGTTTTGCTCTAAAGCCCGACTGAAGCGGAGACAGTAGTTTGAGTTTACCAATATGCTCGTATATTTGCTTAAGCAACAGCTTTTTGAACGCTTTAGAGAGTGCAGGTGACATGCTTATAGGACGAAAATCGCTAGGACTAATTGCGGACTTGATCTTTGGGACACGTAGCAATATTCCAAGCATCAGGAAAACTCGATGTAGCTATGATGTGATTTATGACATGAGTGAGCGTTGGTGAAATATATGGCACGAGTGGCTTGAACGATCTGGGCTATCACTTACATGCACACGGAGGGTGTTTATGTTACGCCACAAAACATTGTTCGGGAGTGACAAGTAAGCATTTGGCTGAAGTACTTGCACTTCTCACGTTTAATGAGGACTTTCCACTCATTTCGCGCGCGCTTGCATGCTCGCCAGTTTGCCTCAGTGCGGTGCCTTTTGAAGCGAGAATATATTTTATTTCGAATTATTATCATTGCAAAAAACGACACGTTGAACCAAGGACACGAGTTGTATCTCTCATGATACGTACTTGTCGGAACATGAGTTCTATATAATCGCAACAGAGTTTCCTTCAAAGTTATTCATGCACAGAGCTTAGTCGTCAGCGCGTGGACCAGTCAATGCCGGCTATGCCTGCCAAAAAATTGTCGCGGCGATTTTAAACCTAATTTGAATGTTTTTCACACAGAAAATGGGGATTTCGTGTTGTGGATTTTGATTTGGGGATTTTGATTTTGGGGATTTTGATTTGGGGATTTAGATTTTGGGGATAAAGGGGGTAACCCCTTAAATATACATTAGCTGCTCGACAGCACTAATAATCAACCCGTTTGCTCGGGTGGGTGGCCTGGAATCACGTCCTTTCCAATCTCCCAGACAAGGCAGCCCTAATTATTGTCTAAAGTTTTTTTATCGTGCTTGTATATCCCACATAAGCGTTGTAATGTCAGTAATACTTTACGTTGTTGTCGTCTGTAGTTGTTTGCTATAATGATATTATTGTTTGTTGCGACTTCAATGTAAAACTGCTACGTATTGATGTTGTAAACGTGTCTATACCCACTAGGTATGGGCCAAACTGTAGTTTTAGTCTTCTCGACTATTTTAGTTGGACCAGATATCTTTTGTGTCGGCAGCGATCTAATTTTCTGTGCCTTTGACCTAAATTTTGGCAGACATTATGTTATACCTAGTACATGCCTCACACCTGATTATCGCTGAATGCCGCGGCGATTTTAAACCTAATTTGAATGTTTTTCACACAGAAAATGGGGATTTCGTGCTGTGGATTTTGATTTGGGGATTTTGATTTTCGGGATTTTGATTTTGGGGTTTTGATTTGGGGATTTAGATTTTGGGGATAAAGGGGGTAACCCCTTAAATATACATTAGCTGCTCGACAGCACTAATAATCAACCCGTTTGCTCGGGTGGGTGGTTTGGAATCACGTCCTTTCCAATCTCCCAGACAAGGCAGCCCTAATTATTGTCTAAAGGTTTTTTATCGTGCTTGTATATCCCACATAAGCGTTGTAATGTCAGTAATACTATAATGATATTATTGTTTGTTGCGACTTCAATGTAAAACTGCTACGTATTGATGTTGTAAACGTGTCTATACCCACTAGGTATGGGCCAAACTGTAGTTTTAGTCTTCTCGACTATTTTAGTTGGACCAAATGTCTTTTGTGTCGGCAGCGATCTAATTTTCTGTGCCTTTGACCTAAATTTTGGCAGACATTATGTTATATCTAGTACATGCCTCACACCTGATTATCGCTGAATGTGGACAATTTTTTGGCAGGCATAGCCGGCATTGACTGGTCCACGCGCTGACGACTAAGCTCTGTGCATGAATAACTTTGAAGGAAACTCTGTTGCGATTATATAGAACTCATGTTCCGACAAGTACGTATCATGAGAGATACAACTCGTGTCCTTGGTTCAACGTGTCGTTTTTTGCAATGATTATAATTCGAAATAAAATATATTCTCGCTTCAAAAGGCACTGCACTGAGGCAAACTGGCGAGCATGCGCGCGAAATGTGCAAGTACTTCAGCCAAATGCTTACTTGTCACTCCCGAACAATGTTTTGCGGCGTAACCTAACCACCCTCCGTGTGCATGTAAGTGATAGTCCAGATTGTTCAAGCTTCATGTTATTACCTCCCTCGAAATAGCGCAATGTATCTATAAAATAACGTCGAATGCAATTGGTGATGACTGCATTTCCATAAAATTTGTACAAACACTCGTGCCATATATTTCACCAACGCTCACTCATGTCATAAATCACATCATAGCTACATCGAGTTTTCCTGATGCTTGGAATATTGCTACGGGTCGCAAAGATCAAGTCCGCAATTAGTCCTAGCGATTTTCGTCCTATAAGCATGTCACCTGCACTCTCTAAAGTGTTCAAAAAGCTGTTGACACTTCTCTGTACGTCAGCATGCCCATATGCAAACTTACGCTAACAGTCGTGTTGTACAGACGTGTTTGTTATCGCTCTGCAAACTTTACTTTATTTCATCTGGATTTCTGTTTTTTCTGGCAATATCGGTGCAATGGATAGTTTCTGTGCTAAGTGTGATAAGAGTTTGGGCCGAAGTGAGACTCAACTTGTGCCGTGCGGTGGTTTTTGTAAAAAATTCTTCCATTGTACCTGCTGTGAAGGCAACACTTCCGCATACGATGTAGAATTGCTAATTAAGAACCAGCATCTCAGTTACCTGTGCACCGAATGCTTAAATTCTTATAACAAGCCTTGTAAGGCATATGACACCGTCCTGGCTTCACATAAAGTTGGCCTAGAAACTGCCTTGCTCGCAATTGATGTTAAATTTAAATTTAAGATTTGGATTGAACAATGCTGAAATAAAAAATGATATTAACACTCATGTTAAATCAAAAGCGAATTCTAACAAAAACAGCGAAGACTGTATGGACGTGACGACAGGTGGTATCATCAAAACAGCAAGTGTTGTCAGCTCTCTCAATACTGCGAGGACATTGCGCAGTGATATCAATATTTGCGCGCTTACACAACATGCTATGTCGTTGTCGCTGTCTCTTGTTCACCCCGTTCAACAGTGCCGATTTTTCGACCGATCACCTGTTTTTGCAAATGCTAATACTGCTGTAAATAACAGTGGGCCTTCGTCTACATTGCTTCCTACTGCTAACTCTGACAGTGAAATGATGAATACATATGTCTTACGCCCAACAGCTCGCGGCTCCAGCTGTAACTGTTAATAATTCCAACTTAGCTAATGCCAATGCTGCTGACACTGCTGTTGCTGCTGATACTGCTAATGATTCGACTGCTAATAACACTGCTGTTAACTTGAATGGTAAGGACATTGTAAAAAAAGCTGCAAATTCCCACACTGCTTCTAAATCCAAAGCTGCTGTTAAAGTCAACACGAATGCTAAACCTAACACTGAAAGCGCGAACTCTATTAGCTATGCTACTGCAACTGCCAATGGAAATACTGATGCCGCTATTAACACTACTAATGCTGCTGCTAACACTGGTGGTGAGGGTGAGGGTGCTGGTAAGAAACCTAATAAGAAAAATACCACACAAAAAGTTGCTGCTAATTCCGCCGCACCAGCCTTAACTATACCTGCATCGTCTTCACAAACTGGATGTGACTTTCGTGGAGCGAGTCCTGATGCCCCTAGGACTGTGACTACTGTGCCGCCTTGTAGATCTATTTTTGTCTCAAGGCTACACGCTTTGCTGACGGAAAATTATATTAAAAACTTCATTTTTTCTAAACTTAATCTTACGACATCTGTTCATATTGATGTCTTTAAATTTAACTTTAAATCCGAGAGAGATATATCCTCTTTTAAAATATCGGTTCCTGATGCTTTTCTCGTTGTACATTTATACACCAAAAGGTCAAAACACTTAACTGCCAATATCTTAACGGTGCCCCAAACGTGAATATAGACTCGTTCAGTTTAACTAAAAATTATCAAAACGTTCACGGCTTACGCTCGAAATTAAGTACTGTTTTTCTTAATAGCTTTGCTTTTACGGCTCAAGTGCTTGCATTTACAGAGACTTGGTTAAAGCCTGATAATTTTAATTCTGAGCTTTTCTGCAATAAATATGTTTTTTATCGATGTGATCGTACTTCCCGAGCAGGTGGTGTCCTTATTGTCGTGGAATCGTGTATATCATCGGAGTTGCTGTCGTGCGCCAACTCGTCTGATATTGAATTTGTAGCCGTGAAGCTTTCACTGTGTAGCTTCTTTTTATTTATGTAAATCAAGAGTTTGATTTGTGAATAAAAATGTTTATATAATGAAAGTTATATATTTTACAGTAAATTAATTTAATTAAATTTTAAGTAGAATAATATTTAAGACAAATTCAGAGTCAAATTAAAGATTTAAGAAGTTTTGTAAAATACGGCTGATACTGCTGATATTGGGCTGACCACTTATATCTTATGACTGACTGTTTCGTTATTCGTTCTCTCTCTCTTCTCATGTTTTACGACGTAGGGTTGTCTTCTCACAGTGCATGAATTGGGATGCCAGATTACACTCGGCCATCCTGTTCGTCATCTGTTCCAGATGACTCCTCTACACAATCGTCATCATCGCTTTCATTAATACAACTCCAAAGCTTTATGTTGTCAGCGCTTGTTGATGTTTTGTTAGGACCAATAAATTCTGCTGCTTTTTGTACATCGTATCTGCCGTTTCGCTTTACTTTCGTTATCTCGTAAGGTCCGGCATACTTCCTACCCAACTTTTGCACCGTCTTAAATTGCGTGACCTTAATGGCTACTAAGTCATGCAATTGGTATTCGTGATGCCCTTTACGTTTCTTGTCAAATTGTTGCTTATATTTTTCTTGCGCCTTTTCGATTTGATATCTTGCTTCTTGCCTTATTTTGTTACGCTCATCTTGTAAACTCGATACCAATTCATCTTTCAAAATTTGCATCAGCTCGAGATCGCATTCATTGCGTATTTTTACACCAAACATTATTTCGAAAGTACTGAACTTCGTTGACGAATGAACGTGTGCATTTATAGCTTTCTGCACCTGTGATGTGTATTTATACCATTTCGAGGGTTCTGCGGCTGAAATTTTTGACAAAACCGATAGTATGACTCTATTTGTCCTTTCGATTTGCCCATTTCCCCTCGGCACTCCTGCTGTAGATTCTATGTGTTCGATTTTGTTCTTGGAACAAAAATCTTTAAATAAATTTGACGTAAAAGCTGTGCCTTTGTCACTGATAATGCGTAATGGATTACCAAATAAAGTAACCCAATCCTCCATGTGCTTGAAAACTTCCTGCGCATCTGTTGACTTCGTTGGGTATATCCACGTATACTTGGAAAACCCATCCACTATAGCCAATATATATTTATAGTTCTTTGCCGTTGGATCTAGTGTACCTAAGTGATCGATGTGAAGTGTGGAGAGTGGAGTATCGCCCTTGTCGATGCAGTGTAAAAAGTCTTCCTGCTTGCCCAGCTTTCTGTTACGTGTAATACATTCAACACAATTTGCGATGCATTGATTCACCTTCTTCTCTAAGTGTGGTATGTAATAATCCTGCCTTATCCGGTGCATCGTCTTTTGCGTACCCATATGTCCGAAGCAGTAAGCTTTTGCAATAACCTCTTTCTCCATGAGTTTAGGCACCACCAACAAATGTTGTCCTTCAGCTTGCTTGTATACTAAATCATTTCTTATTTGATAGTCTTTATACTGATGGCGTTTCAGAATTTGCGCAACTGCTGTTAAATGTTCGTCTTTCTGCTGTGCTCGGCGTATTTGTGCGTGAATCTCTGACATTACCATCATGACAGGAAAGCGACTTAAATTATTAACGTGCTTCATCCTGTTTCCCGCTCGATGTTCTGTTTTATAGTTGAAGTCTTGAAGATACTTTAACCACTGTACAACCTCACGTGGAACATCTTTCTTCTTCGTGGTGTGTTTAAAAGCTGAACAATCAGTAACCAGATAAAATTCTATACCCCTTAAGTAATGACGTAGTTTTTTCGTTGCTAGATAGGCTGCCTTTACTTCTAAAATTTTTCTCTTGCTCCAGTAAAACACTGGGTGCTACCCATTTTCGTGTTGTTGTAGCAATGTGGCCCCAAAGCCATATTTTGATGCGTCAGCGTGCAACTGTGTTTTTAAGTCTTGACGAAAAATTTTAAGTATCCAAAAGTGCTGATTTTAATTTCTCGAAAGCTTGTATCTGTTCATACCCAATTTTAAACTCAGCCTCTTTTTTCAACAACGATGTCAACGGTCTAGCGATTACAGCATAGTTGTGAACAAATTTACGAAAATAACCCGTCAATCCGAGAAATGCCTGAACACCCCTAAGGTTTTTTGGCAAAGGAAATTTCTTCACAGCTTTTACTTTCTCTTGACTTGGCCAGACCCGCCCGTCTTCTACCTCGTGACCCAAAAAAGTTACTCTTTGTTTTAAAAATTGACATTTTGTCCAGTCTGATTTCTAAACCAAACTGCTCAGCTTGCCGCAGAACGCGATCCATATTTTCTAAACATTGCTCTGCCGTGTTTCCAAATACAACGATATCATCTATATAGATTTCCATGATGCCTTCGTTTATCAGTTGCTGAAAAATATGATTTACATAACGTACAAAGACTGCTGGGGAGTTACAAATACCGAACGGTGCTTTATTAAATTCAAAAAGGCCCTCTTTCGTTGTAAACGCTGTATATTTTCGGCTTTGTTCTTCAACCTCAACGTGGAAAAAACCGTTCTTAAGGTCCATGACCGAAAAATATATGGCACTCTGCATCTTTTCGATCACCTCCTCTACTACTGGTACTGGAAATCTATCTTTAAGGACAAGAGAATTCAGCTTGCGAAAGTCTACGCAAAGCCTGTAGCTACCGTCCTTCTTTTTGGCCAGTACAACTTTACTTGCAACATCAGAGCATGACTCCCTAACAATTCCCTGACGCAGCCATTCGTCTACTTGCTTTCTTATAAATTCTCGTTCACTCGCTGAAACCCGACTGGGGTTTTCACGAAAGGTGATTGTACTTTCATTGGGTATAATACATAGTTTTATAGGAGAACCTTTTGGATTACTCACCGGCTTATAATTGTTTATTAACTTCATAACAGCTGCATTGTATTTTTGATCTACATTTATTTCTACTTCATTACAAGCTACGTTAAAAATATTGTAACCAGCTTCGCATTCCTGTGGTTTTTCGTCTAACCGTGAAAACTTGAAGTTGCCACCATTCATAGTGACCACAAACTTTTGTAAAAAATCATATCCAACTATCATATCAACGCTTAGTTTGCTATCTTCTACGACTAAAAATGTATGTGTGGTAATTAGCTCATCAACCTGGACCTGTGTTACTATTTCACCCAATGCTGACGTAGCAACGTTACCTAGTCCAAATAGCTTTACAACGCACTTTTGTAGTTGCTGATTTTTAAAAATTTCCACGTATTTCTTCTTGCGCATAAGAGAGACATCCGCGCCAGTGTTTATCAGGCAAGGTACAGAAATACCATTAACTTTAATTGTTTTGGAACGTGTCTGATTTACCACCATATTGACACTAGGCTTGGCATTTGTACACTGCTTCGCCATATGCCGTACGCCATTACATTTGAAACACTTTGTTTCTTCTTTGCACTCTGCCCTTTTATGTTGAGCGACCCACAATTATAGCAGTGCGATTGTTTACACTTCACCTTAATGCCTTTCTCCGATTGTTCGCGCATACTTATTTGTGTATTTTGTCGGTGTCTGTTTGATGAACCATTTTTATCATCGTTTCTACTAATTCATACCTTTTCCGTAAACTTGGTTTCTTGTTCTTCCCACGCTGCTTTTTATTTGAATGTAACACGCTGTTTCACCAGAAATATGTCTGCTTGGCTGAGCGGTTGAGCCCCCATGTAAATCAAAAGAGTTTGATTTTAATAATCGGGGATTGCCCATATTGCTTTTATAAATGTATGAAAACATTTCATTCAAGCAATTTTTTAATTTTATAATTTATTTAATATTTTGGGAAAAATTTAAACAACGTGACATCAGGACGGACAAGGCGACAGCTGTTTCGATTATTACCTTGTAAATCTCTTCAAAGCCTTTTCTCCCGGGAGTGGGAGTCGAACTCGCACTCCTACGATAGTTGAAATGGTTATAAACGCATTCAGCTACGTCATGCCTTAGTTGTTGTAAAGTTTTTCCCAATTGCCTTCTTTTTGCATATTTTAATCTTTTAAACATTGCATACATCGTATGCAATTATGTGTTAAAGCTATGCTTGGTACGGCGGTTTTCAAAGAAACTTTGGTTTTGTTGCTGTTTTTGTTCTATTTATAGAACTAAAACGAATTAACCAATTTTGTCTGTTTGTATGATTTTAATAATCGGGGATTGCCCATATTGCTTTTTTAAATGTATGAAAACATTTATTTGAAGCAATTTTTTAATTTTATAATTTATTTAATAATTTGGGAAAAATTTAAACAACGTGACATCAGGACGGACAAGCCGACAGCTGTTTCGATTATACCTTGTAAATCTCTTCAAAGCCTTTTCTCCCGGGAGTGGGAGTCGAACTCGCACTCCTACGATAGTTGAAATGGTTATAAACGCATTCAGCTACGTCATGCCTTAGTTGTTGTAAAGTTTTTCCCAATTGCGTTCTTTTTGCATATTTTAATCTTTTACACATTGCATACATCGTATGCAATTATGTGTTAAAGCTATGATTGGTACGGCGGTTTTCAAAGAAACTTTGGTTTTGTTGCTGTTTTTGTTCTATTTATAGAACTACAACGAATTAACCAATTTTGTCTGTTTGTTTGATTTTAATAATCGGGGATTGCCCATATTGCTTTTATAAATGTATGAAAACATTTCATTCAAGCAATTTTTTAATTTTATAATTTATTTAATATTTTGGGAAAAATTTAAACAACGTGACATCAGGACGGACAAGGCGACAGCTGTTTCGATTATTACCTTGTAAATCTCTTCAAAGCCTTTTCTCCCGGGAGTGGGAGTCGAACTCGCACTCCTACGATAGTTGAAATGGTTATAAACGCATTCAGCTACGTCATGCCTTAGTTGTTGTAAAGTTTTTCCCAATTGCGTTCTTTTTGCATATTTTAATCTTTTACACATTGCATACATCGTATGCAATTATGTGTTAAAGCTATGATTGGTACGGCGGTTTTCAAAGAAACTTTGGTTTTGTTGCTGTTTTTGTTCTATTTATAGAACTACAACGAATTAACCAATTTTGTCTGTTTGTATGATTTTAATAATCGGGGATTGCCCATATTGCTTTTTTAAATGTATGAAAACATTTATTTGAAGCAATTTTTTTATTTTATAATTTATTTAATAATTTGGGAAAAATTTAAACAACGTGAAGAGATTTACAAGGTATAATCGAAACAGCTGTCGCCTTGTCCGTCCTGATGTCACGTTGTTTAAATTTTTCCCAAATTATTAAATAAATTATAAAATTAAAAAATTGCTTCAAATAAATGTTTTCATACATTTAAAAAAGCAATATGGGCAATCCCCGATTATTAAAATCATACAAACAGACAAAATTGGTTAATTCGTTGTAGTTCTATAAATAGAACAAAAACAGCAACAAAACCAAAGTTTCTTTGAAAACCGCCGTACGAAGCATAGCTTTACCACATAATTGCATACGATGTATGCAATGTGTAAAAGATTAAAATATGCAAAAAGAAGGCAATTGGGAAAAACTTTACAACAACTAAGGCATGACGTAGCTGAATGCGTTTATAACCATTTCAACTATCGTAGGAGTGCGAGTTCGACTCCCACTCCCGGGAGAAAAGGCTTTGAAGAGATTTACAAGGTATAATCGAAACAGCTGTCGCCTTGTCCGTCCTGATGTCACGTTGTTTAAATTTTTCCCAAATTATTAAAAGAGTTTGATTTGTGAATAAAAATGTTTATATAATGAAAATTATATATTGTACAGTAAAGTAATTTAATTCAATTTTAAGTAGAATAATATTTAAGACAAATTCAGTGTCAAATTAAAGATTTAAGAAGTTTTGTAAAATACGGCTGATACTGCTGATGTTTGGCTGACCACTTATATCTTATGACTGACTGTTTCGTTATTCGTTCTCTCTCTCTTCTCATGTAGGGTTGCCTTCTCACAGTGCATGAATTGGGATGCCAGATTACATTTATATGTTGTTGTTATATACCGCCTCGGTCGTATATGCATGTTTATAACAGCCATAGATTAACTATTCAGAGCTTGCATTCTCAGATGGGTGATAATTATCGACTTGTTGTTCTTGGTGACTGATTTACCTGTAGTGAAATGGATTAATTCTGGCGAGTCGATATTATTGACTCCCACCGTCCATCACGATTTCGTTCATTCACTGCTTGATATGTCTCTCCTACAGATAAACAATATCGTAAACTGTAACAACAAGTTGTTGGATTTAGCCCTGGTTGGTGAACCTAAGGGAATTTCCAAGTCGGATTTCCCCATTATCTCTTCCTGAAGATCCCCATCATCCTACACTTGAGATAGCATGTGACATTTTTCAGCCTAAGATGCCTCCTAAGGCTAGAAGAATAACTCGTCTTCGCTCAATTTGCTTTCATAAGACCAATTCCACTTTGCTGAATGAACTGATTGCTTCTCATGACTGGTCTGAGCTTTATGCGTGTAATGACATCGAGTAGGCAACGTCTATGTTCTACAGATCGCTCAACAGCTTCTTTACATACAGTGATCCTGTTCACTATGCTGGCGTTGAAACTAATAGGCCACCTTGGTTCTCAAAGAATCTTGTGAGACTAAAAAACATTAAATGTAGACTTTATAAGCGCTTTAAGAGATCTGAGGCATCTGAAGGTTATTCAAAATATTTAGTTGTTCGTTCAATCTTCCACTTCCATAATCAACAAAGCTATAAGAGCTACTTAACCCGTTGTAAAATTAACTTTTTCCGTAATCCCAAACAATTTTATGGATTTGTTAATTCGAAAAGAAAAACTTCGGGATTTCCATCTTCCTTCTTCTACGTTGCACATTGGTTTAAATCGCAGTTTTTTTGGCATAAAGTCAAAATTTTTACTACAAATATTTTCAAATTTAATAATGTGCCTGTTTAGTTAGATGTCCATTTATACTGGAAATGTGCACAAAATGTTTCCTTTGTGCAGCGTATACATCTGGCAACGCTACAAAATCAGATGTTTTTGAAAAATATAACTTCGGTGGTGTGTATCGAAATAAAGTTCAGTTTTCATTGGAATTTACTTCAAAACGTCAAGTTAAAAATTAAAAGTCAAGTAAGGATAATTCAGCAAAAGGTATAAAGATTTGGGTGTTGTGAAGATTTTTACATATTTATTCAAGGGTTTCCTTAAAATAAGCTTTAAGTCGTGTAGCTTTCTGTGAAAGAGTAAAAGTAGAATTTTTTTATGTGGTGCAAAATTAGGGGATACTGCTGGTTACTCAAACTATTGATGCTCAATTATCTGTTGAAGTTTCTTTTTTTACGTGGTAATATTTCTTGCGCATATTTGCGCAAATTATCAAAAATTTGTTTCTTGCGGACCAAGTTCAGCTTTTACGTGAACATCTGTTGTCAATTTGGGTGGAAAAGAATAAGAATACCACTGAAATGAATAATTGGGTGTTAGAAAAATTCAGTGGCGATATGTTAATAAAGAGCGATGTATCGGAAGTTACACAAAAAAAAATTTTTCGTAAATATGTGAAACAAGGACATGAAAAATGCGGCAGACATACGGACAGATTCAAAAGCTTACTCTCAGATTGGCTTGCAACAAGCATAACTATCACAACAGATAAACCTAAAATTTCAAAAAAAAAAAACTCGGACGGCCGTCTCTAACATATGAGGATGGAGGATCAAGACTGAAACGAAAATTTGCTACGGACTTATCCAGCGAGCACAGTACTTAACTTTTGGTTCACGCTGCTGCAGTGTCAGCAAAAAAGTCAAAAGATAGAGATACTGCCTTTGTTTTAAATCAGACTTTAAATACTTCGGACGCATCAAATATGAAAGTTGGAGTCAAAAACTGCTATCCCTCTAACAGTGGATGAAACTTTTGCTTTCATAATTGAAAAATCGTTCACAAAAAAGCAAAACAACAGTATTAGATCTGTAAAATTAGAAAAGAGCTGCAACATATTCCCAAGTTATAATAGTGTTTTGGTGTGACCAATTGGCGCCGGTTGGCGGAGCGAAGGAGCGACTGGCGCGCCTTGTTGGATGGCCATAACCGTTTAGACGGTTAAGCGCCAATTAAGTAAGTAAGTAATAATGTTTTGAAAGCTAATACAAAGTCTAGACCTAAAGAAATTGTCGTAACCGAAACTACTGCAGAAGTAACCTTACAAAATTTACTCGACCATACAGCATCAAGGATTTTAATTTTGCAAGAAAGCGTACTACAAAATTTTAGTGAAACAAAAAATCTTACACTCATTATCAGCTATGGATTTGACGGTACATCGGAACAAAGTCTATATAAACAACGATTTGGTGAAGAACCTGAAAGTTTTGGCCAAACACTATTTGTAAGTACGGTTATTCCGCTCTAATTAAAGGATGAATTGGGAAGAGCTTTGTGGAAAAACCAAACTCCACAATCAATCAGCTTTTGTAGACCTTTAAAAATTCAGTTTGCTAAGGAAACTAAAGACCTTATTTTAAATGAGAAAAAAGATTTAAATTTTCAAATTCAAAGTTTGAGCCCATATAAATGTGAAAACGCCAATAATGTTATAAACGTTTTTTATGATTTGCACTTGACACTTATAGATGGAAAAGTATTAAACATTATTACAGGGACAAATTCTTGCCAATCATGTCCTATATGTGGCGCAAAGCCGAAGCAAATTTTTGTCATTCGTGATATAAAATCAAAAGTTTTTAAACCAAAACCGAGTTCACGCCAGTACGACGTTAGTCCACTTCATGCGTGGATTCGTTTTTTCAAGTTTGTTTTGAAAATGTCCTACAAACTTGAGCTTATAAAATGGCGAGTAACGGACGAGAAAAGCAAAGCGGTGGTTGTCTCCCGTAAAAAGATATTCAAGAAATAATGTGGGCGGAAATGGGATTCCATGTTGACAAGCCCAAGCAAATTGGATTTGGAAATACAAATACAGCCAGAAGAGCCTTTTCCAACGTCAAACAGTTGGCTTCAATACTAAATTTAGATGCTGAGTTGCTTCATCGTTTTCACATGATCTTAATAGCAATCTCTTGCGAGTTTCAAATAGACTCTGAGAAATTTCGAGCCTACTCTGAAAATACGGCGGATTTGTTTTTCGCAAAGTATAGCTGGTATCCCATGTTACCAACTGTCCATAAGGTATAGGTGCATGGATGGGAAATAATCGACACATCAGTTCTGCCTGTTGGCTCTTTGGGCGAAAGTGCGTCGGAGGCCAGAAATAGATATAACAAAAGCGATAGAAGGGTACATGCTAGACAAAATTCTAGGGTTAACAACCTTACTGACGTCTTTCACAGGGCGTTGGACTCCTCAGATCCGTTAATCTCCGGTATTAGTGCTAATAAACACAGCCGTTACAAAAAAAAAAAAAGAAATACCTGAAGAAGTAATATTGATGCTACGGAGGCCATCTTTCGTCGAATCAAGCGAGCATAGTCTTGATGATATTCTATTGATGTAGATGTTCAAGACGCTCATTACTTTGATATTGAATTAGAGTTACATGATGATTAGAATAATAACCCTCTTTAAAATAAATTTTTTGCATTTTAACTTGCTTAATTTAACTAAATTCTTAACTTATGTAAATATAATTAAACCCAATATAGAAATGTATACACCAAATAAATGTATATATGTATATTAAAAGTTTTTGTAAAAAAAACCTGAAATTTGATTTTGAGGTTATATGGCAGTTATGTGAAGACGTCGTCCGATTTAACAAAATTTTTTTCCAAAAATTATCTATGAGGTTATTAGCAAATGTACGAAATTTTTGTGATTGTAGCAGCATAAGTGTGACAAGAAAAAATTTAAATTTAGGTACATTCGATTATTGAATACAAAAACAAAAACGTTTAAGCAGCAATATATCGGCACTCTGATGTTTGGGAATGTACCTAGCCTCTTGTAGCAATATAGGAGTATTACATATATTACTACAATACAGTATTTCAAAGTCTTTCAGCAGTTAAACCAACATATTCTCCGGGGCCAGATGGTGTACCCGGTTGTGTACCCAAGCACTGCGCTGTGAGTTTATCGGAACCGATTTTGAAATTATTTCAATTATCTATGAATTCTGCGATATTTCCTTCAATTTGGAGAACAGTCATTTATTATTCCCCTGCATAAGTAAGGTAGTAGGTCTAATATTGAAAACTACAGGGGTATTGCTAAGCTCTCAACTATCCCTAAAACTTTCGAGCAAATAGTTAAATGACATCTTTATTATCTTCCTGCCAACATGGTTTTGTGCGCCGAAGGTCAACCACCACCAACTGACTGGAGTTTACTTCCATAGTAAGGGACGGCTTCCTGTCTAACAACAAACAGATGTGATATACACCGATTTTAATAAAGCTTTCGACTTAGTCAACCATAAGCTACTGATTCACAAGCTTGACCTAGTAGGTTTTCCGAAGCAATTATTATTATGGCTCACAAGCTACCTTACAAAGAGGACTCAAAACGTTTTTCATAACAATATTGTATCTAAGGCAATTAATGTAACTTCTGGTGTACCTCAGGGTAGCCATCTGGGCCCATTGCTTTTTACCCTTTTCATAAATGACTTACCACTAATACTTAAACATTCCCGCTCTCTTATGTATGCGGATGATGTAAAACTTTGCCATACATACTTGCCCTCGGACTTGGTTAGTCGAAACTTCCTTCAGGTTAACTTGGATTCATTTCAGAGCTGGTGCACAGCGAACCTACTCGTTTTAAACTGCCAAAAAAGTAAACTTGTGACTTTTCACCGAGTGAAGCCATATTTGACTCTATATACTCTAAATGCAACACCCCTGGAGCGATTATCTGCAGTTAGTGATTTGGGTGTACTTTTCGACCCAAAAATATGTTTTAATACGCATATTTCATCCATTGTAAATAAAGCAACGGGTATACTTGGCTTTGTTAAACGGTGGGCCAAAGAGTTAAACGATCCTTATTTCACGAAGATCCTATACACTTTCTTGGTCCGACCAGTACTTGAATATTGCTCGTGTATATGGTGTCCTGGACACAAAAATCATATAACGCGGATTGAGTCTGTGCAGAAACAATTTTTAATATTTGCACTTCGCGGTCTTAATTGGGATTCTAGCATTCATCTTCCACCTTACAGAAGTAGGCTTCTTCTCTTCAACTGCCTACTCTAGAAAACTACTTGGCGTGTTATTTATGCATAAGTTTGTCATCGGCGAGATTGATTTTTCTGAATTGATAGCTCGGCTTAATTTCGCTGTTCCCGCTAGGACGTCGAGACACTACGTGCATTTTCTTTTACCGCATAGCGGTGCAAAAATTTACCCTCTGCAGATTTGGTGCGTGCACTACAATGACCTGTATAAATGTATAAGTATCGAATGTACACTTCCTGCGTTAAATTTTTTTTTATTTTATTTTATTTATTTTAAAGTCAACAATAGACACAACGCGGTCGACGACTAAAAATAATATAAATTCAATAAAAAAATATTTGTAAATTTAAAAATTAACATTAGGAATTAAATACATAAGAACTTTAAAAATTAAATTCACCTCTAAACAAAAAGAGAATTAAATTTGTTCATATTTTAATCAACAACCAGGTCAGATATGAGAGTATTGAATTATGCAAAGCAGTAATAGAGTATTCCATGCTGATACAATTATACAAATCATTATAGTGCGAGCACCAATTCCGCAGGGGATTATTTTTAGCAAAATTTTCTCGTCAGGTTGATAGGTGGAAGGGCACATGCTGTCTAAAAGTTCTGCTAGGGACAGCGAAGTTTAGGTGACTGACAAGGTAAGAAGAATCAACCTCACCAATGATGAGCTTGTGCAGGAACATTACCCCAAGTGATATTCTTCGGTTTTCCAAAGTTGGCAAACTAATAAGAAGCAGCCTATTTGAGTACGAGCAGTACTCAAGTATTGGACGTACTAAAGATGTGAAAAGGAGCTTAGTGAGATACGGATCATCAAACTCTTTGGCCCACCGTTTCCCAAATCCAAGTACCCCTGTTGCTTTGTTCGCAATTGATGAAATATGCATATTGAAAACAAGTTTCGGATCAAAGAGAACTCCCAAATCACTTACAACAGATATACGCTACAAGAGCGTGCTATTTAACGTATAAGATGCCAAAATTGGCTTCACACGATGAAATATCATCAGTTTGCATTTAGAACAGTTTAAATCTAGTAAATTCGCTGTACACCAGCCTTGAAAAGAGTCCAAGTCGGCCTGTAAGAGATGGAAAGAGGATAACTCAGAGGGCAGGTATGCATAGCAAAGTTTAACATCATACGCATACATAAAAGTACGGGAATGTAAAATAATTTTTGGTAAATCATTTATGAACAGGGTAAAAAGTAATGGACCCAAATGACTACCTTGAGAAACCCCAGACGTTACATTAAACTTCTTTGAAAGACAATTTTTAAACAAAACTTGCTGAATCCTGTTGGCGAGAGAACTTTGAAGCCAGAGAAGTAAATGTTTCGGAAACCCAAGAAAATCAAGTTTAAAAATTAGAAGTTCATGATTGACAGCCTAATACTTTCTAATTTGACCTGATATTTTACATTTTGATATTCTCTCTGAATAATTTTGAATAGTTATATTCATAGGTTTACGGGTTCGAATCGAGCTCAAGGCCTAACAATAATTTTTTATCATTATTATTGTTATGATAAATTTTTTCTTAATTGAGGTATACTTTTATTTAATGTTAATCTTATAATTTATAAGTTAATTCACTTTTTGTACAAACTGTATATTTTTCCAGTCGACCGTTTTCGTTTTGTGTCGACTTTAAATAAAATAAAATATAAAATAAAATAATGACATGGAGGACATGAGGATACAAGCCATCTTTGTGAAAAGTTCAATAATGACAAAGCTTCTATTTTGTTTTGGGCGACGAGAAATTATTTGTGCCTTAATAGTGATAAGTCTTAGATCCTCCCGATATCTAAAAAGCAATAGCTTTCTAGAATTTTCCTCCTATATCTATTGCTGGTAAAGTTCTAAAACTGGTGCCAAAATCGATCAATCTTGGATTTATAATCCACAGTAGGTTGACATGCGATGATCACGTTAACTCTATTGTCTGCAAAGTTTACAATATATTAAAGAACCTTCGATCTTCGGCGGCGTTTACTCCATGTTAAAAATGATAAAACTTGCAATACAGCTAATCTTGCCGGCCATATGCTACTGCGAACTGTTTACAGCAAGCTGAGCTCGTATTATACTCATAAGTGTAGGGTTTCTTTTAATACATTATTGCTGTGCCATCAGCTGAAAATTACTCATCACCTGAAATTTTAAGTAATTTACGTGAACATTTTCGAAATATTAGATCAAATTTAAGTTATCATAAAGATTCTGATACTGAAATGTACGTTCCAAAAGATCTTCAAACTTACATTTGTTCGGGTTATTAATAAACATTCATTACAACAACCGTATGAAGGACCTTATAAAATTGTGGAAAAAGGCCAGAAATGTTTAAACTTGAAATCAATAATAATTTTAAAACTATTCCAATTGGCAGATTTAAACCGGCAATAATCGAAACAACAGGCAGAAACAACACCAAGAATTCACATAAAAAGAGAGTTACGTTCAATTTTTTTAATGTTAAATTTTCTTGAAGGGGGAGTAATGTAAGGTTCCTTTTAATACATTATAAATTTTACTTTAACTTTATATATTTTATAATTTCATTAGTTTATTCAATAATTTTATTTTCATTATTTTGATTTTCCTATTGGAGTTGAAAAATTTTCAAATAATTTACACGCATACATTTAGACGTATTTTTAATTAATAAAAAGTTTTTATATATTAAATTATATATTAAAACGTGATTTCAACCACCACATTAATATCGATGTAACTTTCAACCACGATACGCACTATGTGTTCGGGTTGGACAAATTTGACCATATTTCCAATTGGAGAACACGACTATTTGAAAGCCAGAAATTGTATGTTTCTGTGCAAACTTATTATACAAGGAACTTAGATATATTTGTGGTTAGCTAATTTTTTCCACGAACCCGATCCCGCAATCGATGATGATGGAATATATGTCCCCCCGCCCGATTATGACGAAGTTAGAATAGCAATAACCAGATTGAAAAACAACAACGCCGTGGGCGCTGATGGATTGCCTGCGGAGCTATTAAAGTACGGTGGCGAGGAGTTGGTAAGGCGCATGCAGCAGCTTCTTCGCAAAATATGGGCGGACGAGTGCATGCCCGACGATTGGAATCTAAGTGTTCTCTGCCTAGTCCACAAAAAGGGGGATACTGCAAAATGCACCAAATATCGTGGAATCAGCCTTCTCAATATCGCATATAATGTCCTTTCAAGTGTATTGTGCGAAAGATTGAAGCCCACCGTGAACCGGCTGATTGGACCTTATCAGTGCGGCTTCAGACTTGGTAAATCTACCATCGACCAGATTTTCACAATGCGCCAAATCTTGGAAAAAACCCATGAAAAGAGAATCGACACACATCACCTCTTCGTCGATTTTAAAGCCGCCTTCGACAGCATGAAAAGGAGCTGCCTATATGCCGCTATGTCTGAATTTGGTTTCCCCGCAAAACTTATACGGCTGTGCAAAATGACGTTGAGCAACACCATCAGCTCAGTCAGAATTGGGAAGGACCTCTCCGAGCCGTTCGAAACTAAACGAGGTTTCAGACAGGGTGACCCCCTATCGTGCGATTTCTTTAATTTGATGCTGGAGAAAATTATACTAGCTGCAGAAATTAACCGCACTGGAACAATATTCTATAAAAGCGTGCAATTACTGGCATATGCTGATGACATTGATATCATCGGCCTAAACACCCGCGCTGTTAGTTCTGCTTACTCCAAACTGGAAAAAGAAGCGGAAAAGATGGGTTTGGCCTTGGCAACCGCTACTGTTGGCAGCCATAATTTCGAAATAGTAAAAGACTTCGTTTATTTAGGAAACAGCATAAACACTAGCAACAACATCAGCACTGAATATTCGCTAACTAACTGATATAATCTACAAAAACTAACTAACTGATATACGAATACTCACACATATGTACCAGTAGGGTACTTAAGTATTAAATGGATATATTTACTTGAATGCTTATAACTTTTGTATTAGCCCATCGATTTTGTTGAATGACAGCTTATGTTTTTTGTAATAAAACAGAGCTGAGAGAAAAAAAAAACAAATCTGCAAAAAAATAAAAAAGTTTTCGAGATCCTTCTTCGCAAAGTACAAATTTTTTTATATTTTTACAAAAAAAATGGAAAAAATCCGTAATGATTGTTGAATCTGCAGGGCCTAGCAAAAAGTGTTGTATGCACAGTTTATAGATTACCTTTTAAAAGCTTTAAACCCTTTTGGAATTGCTCAATTCGTTCTTGAGATATATATGATTAAGTGGGCCCAATTTTTTTTTTTTTTTTTTGGAAAAACCCGTTATTCGTAAATATCTCAAAAACGTTACCATAGAATTAAAAATAACCTTTTTTTCGAAATCAGGGGGTGATTTTACATAGAAATTTCATAATGGCGTCTCTGGTGCATTTTGGCTGTAAACCAGTGTTATTTGTATGTTGGCTGTTCCATATTCTGTGATGAAATGAAATTATTGATATTGAGATCAAAACGCCTGTCACCTGTAATATCCCCAACAAGCAAAGTTAACGTAATGTAAATTTGGTAATTCTTTACTTTAGCTCACAACTGCCTAAACTCGTCCAAAAATATCGGGAGGGGTGTCAAAAGACGCGTTTTGGACCCAGGACCAAAAAACTATTTCTGTCAAAAGATATTTCCAAAAAAACCAAAAATGACCGCGGAGAGCTCCGAAACCAGGGGTGGGATCCATAGAATTTTTGCGCAGAACACCTTTCCCCTTCTTTCTTTACTTTAGCTCACAACTGATAAAACTCTTTTTTCTTTATCTTTACCCCTAATTCTGCCAGCAAGAGATTTGAGGATTTTATTGAGGCTCTGGATTTTCGGTTCAATTGCGGCTGCATGCTCACCAAAGTGTAGATCCTGATCAAACGTCACACCCAAGATTTTGGGGTGTAAGACAGTCGGTAGCGTAGTGCCATTGACGTAGTAAGAGGACCAAATATAATCCATTAATTTGGCCCACACAAAACCACCACCCCATAACACAGGAGCAGTACTACAGACAACACGAGACACAAATAAGTCTCTGAAACATCATAAAAACACGATTAGCAACATTGCCAACACAACACGGGACACAAACAAGTGTCAGAAACATCACTAGCGCAACAAGTTGCCGCAACACGCCACAGCAACGCCGTAACCATGGCAACGCAACGAACTATGCTAGCAACATCAAGAGCATTGGCTACAAAAAGGGCAACACGAGAAGACAGGAGTCAGTCAGCACGCGGTTGTGGTTGCGACCGGAGCTACTATTGGAGCGCTCTGGAAGGCATATCGGTTTTGACCATTGCAAGCCAGTGCGTTTCATAGGAGAAAGTCGTGAACTGAAGATTGTGGGTAAGCAGGTTTTGACCGCTCTACAACGCTTTAGATCACGCTTGCTCCCTCGCAAGCAAACGCCCTCCACAGCATCGTGATCCCGCGCTCACCCAAACGTCGTCCGCGGCAGAAGTACGTCGGCAACCGCAGTAGGAGTGAGTCGAGGTGAAACGCAACAACGTGACTGTACCGAGGCTAACGGATCTCACCTAACGGGGCGCAAAGTTGCGACTGTCACCTGAGCAGCAATTGAAGGGCATCTGAAAGGCGTATCGGTTTTGACCATCGCAAGACAGTTCCCGTCATAGCAGAGAGCCGTGGGTTGAGGATTGTGGGTAAGCTGGTTTTGACCGCTCTACAACGCCTTAAACTACGCTCGCTCCCCGCTAAGCGAAGGCCCACAACGTCACGAGCCCGCGCGCCATCGCCACAAGCCTCGGCGGCAGAGTCACGCATACACACGACGCCAGCAGAGTTACGCATACACACGACGTTGGCCACAGCAGAGTCACGCTTACATACGACGTTGGCCGCAGCAGAGCTACGCAAATATACGACGTTGGCCACAGCAGAGTCACGCATACACACGACGTTGGCAGCAGAGCCACCCATAAATACGACGCTGGCAGAGCCACGAATACGCACGACGTTGGCAGCAGCATAACTACGCGTACATACGACGTTGGCCGCCGCAGAGATACGCAGGCATACGACGCTGGCCGCAGCAGGCTTAGCACTGCCACTAACCATAATAGGAACACGCCGGCGCAAGGCGTCACCGAGACACATTCACACATACCTAGACGGCGACCAGCACGGCGCCCTAACAGAACGTTCCTAACGGGACACGAGGGACCGCTAGCCCATCACGAATTATAAAACAAGCAATGAAATTAAGTGAATTATAGATACACATTTTATACATTTTATATTATAGTTTAGGGAATTTACCAATAAAGTGAATTTATATGAAAACGATTTGCAAGGCGCCCCGAAACACAAATTCATTGTAAACGAACCTTGGACACGGCGAGTATACCCCAGCAGTTACTGAAGAAGCACCGGGGCAAGGAAAAGCTTCGTTACAATTGGCGCCCAAGCAGGGACCCTGCAAATCGTACAACGTCAGAAGGAACATTCCTGACTAGAAACCTAACAGAAAAATGGCCGACCAGATTGACACCACGTGGCTAGACAATATTTCAAAGGAGCAGCTGATATCCATTACACAGGAGCTGGGCATTGAGAAGACAGGTACCACCCGAGAAATCAGAAAGCGCATAGCAGCCATGGCTTCAAAAGCAAATGCTGACTCGGAAATACACACAAAATTTTTATCCTTAGAAGCCGCGTATAGGAAGGAAAATACAGCAAACACGAGTGAGGAAAATGAGTCTAAGACACCGATCCCGCCGAACGGAGGCGGAGCCATGAATATCGCCGATAGACCAGCTGAGCACAACCAGTTTGCGTTCCCTCCCAGGAACACATTACCCCCACAACAGTGCGCATCATCCGGAGTAGCGGTACCACGCAACGGTGCATCTCAGGCACCGACCGTTATATTCGCACCATCATCGACCAGGTAAGAAAGTGGTCAGTGAAATATGAAGGTGGACGGGACCCGCTTTCGTCGAACGGCTGGAAGAACTAGCCGATGTCTATACGCTAAACGTAGACTTGCTCCCAAAAACGATGCCCGAATTGCTAGGTGGCACCGCTCTTCAATGGTACCGCAATAACAACGTACACTGGAGCAACTGGACGACCTTCAAGCGCGACTTTTTAAGCTTTTTTCTACCAGCCAGGTACTTCGAGCGTCTCGATGACGAAATACGGCAACGAAGGCAGCACGCCCGCGAAAGATATAAAGATTATGTCCTAGGGATACAAAGCTTGATGAGACACGCCGGATACAGCAACGAGCAACGCCTGGAAAGAATTTTCCGCAATAGCCACCCCGATTATTTATTCTACATTCGCCGAAGAGATTTCAACACCCTAGGAGAACTCATCTCTCTCGCCGAGGAATATGAAGGTCTCCACGAAGGTTACCGACGGACATCAGATGGATCACGTCGCGAAATAGCGAGACACGTCGTTGGTGACAAAACTACAGCTTCATCACCGCAGTCGGAACGATCATCCCACCAGCAGCCACCGAGGGTACAGCGCCACTCACCACCAGAAACTCGGGTTTTCGATCCGAGCAGGGTATGTAGAAGGTGTGGCCAAGAAGGACACTATGCAAGGAGATGTCGTAACCCACGGAAAATTTTTTGTTGGGAGTGCGGTCGAAACGATATACGCACGATTGAATGCTGCCGTCGACGTCAGGGAAACGACGGAGGGCTTCACCAAGGACAAGGCGCGGTGAGCCCACTGAACCCAGCGCCGAATCAGCGGTAGTCATGTACCAGGAACACGGTCGCCTATATGCCCCAGCTCAGATTGGAGCAGTATCGTCGGAGGCAGTTATCGATACAGGGGCCCCAAGGAGCTTCGTTTCAGCCACCCTCGCGAATCACGTGGTGAGTTCTGGAAGCGGGGAGAGGGTAAGAGTGGCCATCGAAATAACAATGGCCAACGGAGTCAGCACTACGATTTTCGATGCCGTAAGGACAGAGGTACGCCTCGGAGATTCGTCATTGCACACAGTCCTACATGTGATGCCCGGGGCAATCGACATTATACTTGGCCTAGATACGTTGGGGAGCCTAGGAGCAGCCATATCATGTGGAGGAGGACACCTCGTGCTAACCAGACCCCTTGCTCAGCACACACCGCCTCCTGGAGCCACGGCGGAGACCATTCAGAGTATAACACCACCGAGTGCGAGGAACGGGAAGTACGACGTCAGGAACGGAATTAACGGCGACACACCCAGCAATGAACATAGTGGTATAGAAGGCGAGGGGGATCGCATACGAGAATTTCTGGCAGTAGAACTCAAAAAGTTCGAGGCCATGAGCGGAGTGACGACGGTAGCCGAACACAAGATCATCCTGACTGACGACCGTCCCATCAAGCAACGGTATTTGCCGCGCAATCCAGCGATGCAGAGCATAATTAACAACGAGATCGACGAGCTCCTCGCGAAGGGATGCATCGAGCCATCCTGCAGGCCACATAGCGCCCCGATCGTGTTAGCTAAGAAAAAGAACGGTAAGTGGAGGCTTTGCGTGGCCTACCGGCAGTTCAATGCCAAGTCAGTTCCCGACGCATACCCGCTGCCAAGGATACAGCACATCTTGGACAAACTACGACAAGCGAAATATATAAGTAGCCTCGACCTGAAGAACGGCTACTGGCAAATACCGCTGGAATCAAACAGTCGCCCCTACACGGCTTTCACGGTACCCGGACGCGGCCTGTTCCAGTGGCGTGTCATGCCCTTTGGTTTGCACTCGGCACCCGCAACGTTCCAGAGGGCGCTCGACCAGGTCATTGGGCCAGAAATGGAGCCCCATGCTTTTGCGTACCTGGATGATATTATCGTCATAGGCACAACTTTAGTGGAACACATCCGAAATTTAAGGGAGGTGATGTTACGACTACAGCGCGCCAATCATTGGAGATGGGGAACCGAGCAGCAAGAAGCCTTCGACATCATCAAACGGAAACTCACTGAAGCACCCATACTTGCATGCCCGGATTTCACGAAAACGTTCACCTTGCAGACGGACGCGAGTAACTACGGCCTGGGGGCAGTGCTGACACAGGAGTTAGAAGAGGGCGAGCGAGTGATCGCTTACGCCAGCCGGAAGCTCAACCAGGCAGAGGCCAACTATTCACCCACCGAAAAGGAGTGTCTGGCCATCGTTTGGGGAATCCGTAAGATGAGGCCATACTTGGAAGGCTACAAATTTAAAGTAATAACCGACCACATGTCACTAAGGTGGCTAAATTCCATTGAGAGCCCTTCTGGCCGCATAGCGCGATGGGCCTTAGAACTACAGCAGCACACCTTCGACGTTGAGTATCGTAAGGGAAAGCTCAACCTGGTGGCGGACGCTCTATCTCGACAGCCGCTGGAAGCATTACGATTTACCACGACGACGGAGCCACAATGCAAGTGGTGGCACAAGCGGGTCAGCGAGGTACGCACCAACCCGGAGAAATACGCCGACTATACGATACAGGATGGATACTTATACCGCCATATTCCCTGCCGGTCACACGACGAAGAGGCGGTACCATGGAAATTGTGTGTGCTCACACCACTCAGACAGCGAGTGTTACAGGAAAATCATGACATACCAAGCGCGGGACACATGGGTATCCGCCGGACAGTAGCACGAGTCGCCAACCGATATTATTGTCCCGGTATGTTCCGTGACATCAGCCGGTATGTACGTGAATGCGAATCCTGCCAGAAATACAAGGAAACACAACAAAAGCCAGCCGGAAAGATGCTCTCACAGGTAGCCCAGCAACCATTTGCCACGGTCTGCGTCGACTTCGTTGGACCCCTACCACGGTCTACACACGGAAACACCATGTTACTGGTATTTTTCGACCGATTCAGCAAGTGGGTGGAATTGATCCCCATGAGGCGTGCTACCGCAGACGGCCTTCGCCGAGCTTTCAGGGAACGGATACTCGCAAGGTTTGGCGTCCCCAAAGTACTCATATCCGACAACGGCGCACAGTTCTGTAGCACGCTCTGGCAGCGCTACCTTGAGGAAGTTGGCGTACGACAACAATACACCGCACCCTATACTCCCCAAGAAAACCCAACAGAACGAGCAAACAGGACCATCAAACGGATCATAGCGCAGCTCACCAACTCAAAACATAAGCGATGGGACGACCTCCTCCCGGAAATTGGGCTCGCGATAAATAGTAGTGTCAACGCTTCTACAGGCTACAGCCCAACTTTCCTCGTGCAAGGACGAGAGCCACGACTGCCAGGAGCCCTATTCGATGAAGTCAACGTTGGGACGGGTGCAGCTCTCGCTACGGCCGAGGAGAAGTCCAACAGAATGCAGGAGGCCTTCAGAATAGCGAGGCAGAATATGGAGCGGGCAGCAGTAGATCAAGCACGTCATTACAACCTACGGCGGAGAAAATGGACCCCCGTAGTCGGCGAGTTGGTCCTTGCCAAGGAGCACCACTTGTCAAAGGCTGCGGAGGGATTTGCAGCGAAATTGGCACCCAAGTATGATGACCCTTACCAAATCCTGGGGTATGTCTCCCCAGTAATTGTCAAACTAAGGAAAATCGATAGCGGGAAGGGGAAGACGGCAAGCATTGCCGAACTAAAGGCATACCATTCATCGGAGACCGGAGAGACCACGAAACCAGGAAATAATAAACACAATCGAAATTAAAATAAATTCAGGGGAAAACAAACATATATTAATTAATGTCAAGGATGGGAGGATAAGCAAGCACCGGTCATTCTATCGCAAACCACCGAGGTGACAACACGTTATTTTGCTACGAATTTCTTGACAAACCAACAACCTACAATGGAGGGTTATAACGTCAAATTATCCAACAGCG
The DNA here is from genome assembly GCF_040869045.1 of Eurosta solidaginis. NCBI lineage: Eukaryota > Metazoa > Arthropoda > Insecta > Diptera > Tephritidae > Eurosta > Eurosta solidaginis. The sequence continues at coordinate 93,837,762 of NC_090322.1, forward strand.
CCAAGCGTATGCGCCAGCGCTACGAGGAGGAGGAAGCAAAACGCCCTAGGGTCGTGCTGCTGGAAGGAGCTACTGGCGCCGACGTCAGCAACGCGCGTGGACCTACACACGCAAACTCGTGCGCTGACGTCGCACGCAACATCACACCACTGTAAGCGTACTACGGAACAAGACCGAGCAGCGATCGCTGCCTACGCCAGCGCCGCCGGTATGCAGGCACACGCAGACGCACCGAACGCCACCGCCGACGATATACGCCCGCCGACGGTGATCCCAAGGCAGCCGTATACGCCGTTCGTATAGCTGCGGCAAACGCAGCCACCATCGTAGCGAACGCCCGACGCGCTTCCGTCTCGTACGCGCAGACAGCACGCATAGTCACGGCGAACACAGCTATCGCCGGATCCATAGCCAGACGCGCAATTGCTTCGTTTGCGAACGCCACACTCGCAGCAGTACGGGAGGTTGCCTCGGTCGAGGCCGACATGCCAACAACCGGACCACCGACAACAACCAACATCCTGGGAAGGGTACGGGTAGACCAGGCCGCCACAATTGGCAAGGGCAATGCCAACCGGCCACATAGCCCAATAAAACAGGCCGACACGATCGAGCTATCATCGGACGATGAGCAATTAGCGATGAGCAGGAGAAGGAAGGGCCGGAGATAAGTTTCCCACCGGGACCACGAGGTATCGCACTCTACGCGACCGATCTCCGTTCCCTCGAGGGAAGCCGCTGGCTCACCGACACGGTCATCGACGCGTCGGCGAGGGAACTGGAGATCATGTACGGGCAACAGGGTACAACTTTAAGCCCATTCGTAATTTGGCAACTCACCCAGAAGGATAACTAGGATGAAAACCATCGGCGCATACACCGATGGCTGAGGAATACGGACCTGTTTGGTAAGCTCATTATACTGGCACCCCACAATGTATCGAACCATTGGTACTTACTGGCGCTAGCGAATCGGGAAATGACCCACCACGTGGCTGATGTGGAGTGCTGGCAAGAGCGCTACATATGGATAGCCGATTCCAGGGTCAGGGGCAAGGTCACATACGCGACTGAGGCGTGGCTGAAGTTCCTGCGGTGGGAGTACCAGCAGAGATACGGGAGTTCGGACTTCATGGCCCAGGAGTTACAGTTAGCCGTGCCGCAGCAGAGCAATGACAACGACTGTGGCATATACTTGCTGGAAAGCATCGAGAGAGTCCTACGCTATACAGTACGGCGAGAAGGGGGACCTGGGCTCATACAGCAGCCGTTTACGGAGGAGATGGCAGCCCGGAAACGCGCAGAAATCTTAGCCACGATCCGCTGCAGCCATGCACCGAACAGTAAACGACCACATACCACCACCACCGTCGACCAGCCATATCCTGTAGCACAAACACACGCCAAAACAGTGCGCGCCCAGCCCAGCCATAAGCCGCCGCAGGCAGAACCTGGTTCAAACCCAGCGGAGGGACCGGAATACGGCCGAACAATAATACTCGCCGAGGATGCAGAGGGCCCAGCGCTAGAACAATTCCTGCAGGTGGCAAACAAAGTACGAGAGTTGTTCACCGACATCGCCGAAGGGAGGTGCAACCCCCGGGTGAAATTCCGAACCGATAGGTACAAAATCACGATGAACAGAAGGAAGGTAACGATCCAAGTAGCAGACACGGGGGTTTAAATTGCCGAAGTGGGGGGGGGGGGGGGGGGGGGGGAGTGTGAGGACCAAATATAATCCATTAATTTGGCCCACACAAAACCACCACCCCATAACACAGGAGCAGTACTACAGACAACACGAGACACAAACAAGTCTCTGAAACATCATAAAAACACGATTAGCAACATTGCCAACACAACACGGGACACAAACAAGTGTCAGAAACATCACTAGCGCAACAAGTTGCCGCAACACGCCACAGCAACGCCGTAACCATGGCAACGCAACGAACTATGCTAGCAACATCAAGAGCATTGGCTACAAAAAGGGCAACACGAGAAGACAGGAGTCAGTCAGCACGCGGTTGTGGTTGCGACCGGAGCTACTATTGGAGCGCTCTGGAAGGCATATCGGTTTTGACCATTGCAAGCCAGTGCGTTTCATAGGAGAAAGTCGTGGACTGAAGATTGTGGGTAAGCAGGTTTTGACCGCTCTACAACGCTTTAGATCACGCTTGCTCCCTCGCAAGCAAACGCCCTCCACATCATCGTGATCCCGCGCTCAGCCAAACGTCGTCCGCGGCAGAAGTACGTCGGCAACCGCAGTAGGAGTGAGTCGAGGTGAAACGCAACAACGTGACTGTACCGAGGCTAACGGATCTTACCTAACGGGGCGCAAAGTTGCGACTGTCACCTGAGCAGCAATTAAAGGGCATCTGAAAGGCGTATCGGTTTTGACCATCGCAAGACAGTTCCCGTCATAGGAGAGAGCCGTGGGTTGAGGATTGTGGGTAAGCTGGTTTTGACCGCTCTACAACGCCTTAAACTACGCTCGCTCCCCGCTAAGCGAAGGCCCACAACGTCACGAGCCCGCGCGCCATCGCCATAAGCCTCGGCGGCAGAGTCACGCATACACACGACGCCAGCACAGTTACGCATACACACGACGTTGGCCACAGCAGAGTCACGCTTACATACGACGTTGGCCGCAGCAGAGCTACGCAAATATACGACGTTGGCCACAGCAGGGTCACGCATACACACGACGTTGGCAGCAGAGCCACCCATAAATACGACGCTGGCAGAGCCACGAATACGCACGACGTTGGCAGCAGCAGAACTACGCATACATACGACGTTGGCCGCAGCGATACGCAGGCATACGACGCTGGCCGCAGCAGGCTTAGCACTGCCACTAACCATAATAGGAACACGCCGGCGCAAGGCGTCACAGAGACACATTCACACATACCTAGACGGCGACCAGTACGGCGCCCTAACAGAACGTTCCTAACGGGACACGAGAAAGCAAGCAATGAAATTAAGTGAATTATAGATACACATTTTATACATTTTATATTATAGTTTAGGGAATTTACCAATAAAGTGAATTTATATGAAAACGATTTGCAAGGCGCCCCGAAATACAAATTCATTGTAAACGAACCTTGGACACGGCGAGTATACCCCAGCAGTTACTGAAGAAGCACCGGGGCAAGGAAAAGCTTCGTTACAGTGGATGTTCAAAATGGTCGAAATTTGGGACGTCCATGTTGTAAATAAGGTCGCCGATGATTTAGTCTGTGATAATGTCAGGTTTCGCGAGGCGAAAAAACTGGAGCGATCAGGGAGGTAGCCATTTATTTTGTTGCAAAGCTCATCGATCTGTGGGCCTGGGTCCATCGGCGTAGGAAACGATAGTAACTCCTTCTGGTGGCGAAGGTAGCTGTGATATGTAGAAGTTAAACAAAAGTGGGGATAGGACACCACCCTGTGGCAGCCCTTGTTTAATTCTTCTTGGTTTTGATGTTGCGTTTCTAAATTGCACCGATGCCTGCCGACCACCCAGATAATTTGCGGTCCACCTTTTAAGACTTGGGGGAAGGGTAGACCCTTCCAGGTCTTGCAGTAACGTGCCATGGTTGCTGTATCAAAAGCTTTCGATAGGTCTAGCGCAACGAGTACTGTTCTATGGTGGGGGTTTTGATTTAAACCACAATTTATTTGGGTGCTAATGGCATTTAGCGCTATGAAGTTTCTAAAGCCATGATGATGACAGGGTAATTGCAAATTTGCTTTAAAGTAGGGAGGATAATGGCTCAAGAGCCTTGGCTACTGGCGATAGGAGAGACATCGGGCGATATGAATATCCTATGTTAGCTGGTTTCCCAGGATTTAGTAGCGAGACCACTTTGGCCATTTTCCATTTTTCGGGAATTACAAAGGTTGAAAGGGACAGGTTGAAGACATGTGCTAAGTATTTGAAACCCTCTTTACCTAGGCTTTTAAGCATCGGCATGGCTATGCCGTCTGGGCCCACTGCTTTGGATGGTTCAGCATGACCGATGGCATCCTCAACCTCTTTGGCGGTGACGATAATTAGGGAAGCGCTGTATTTATGTTTATGTGCGCATCTGTTGGCCCGCCGTCTAACTTTGTTAACCGTAGAATACATTATGCAGCACTTTATCGCCAAAGGCGTTGGAAATTTTGTCATTGTGCTTAGACGGATTCGATAGGGACTTTAAGGTGGACCAAGCTTACCCACACCGGCAGAGAGGTTACAACCACTTAGAAGTTCCTCCCATCCACAAGCAATCTGATGCGTTGGTTTATATCCCTTATTTGCGGTTCGGCGGGATCGAGCTGACTTATAAGGCCATGTTCTCTCGCTAAATTTGCGGCATACGCCGGAAAATGAGGCCGAATTTCGGGAATTCTTCCGGCGGGAATAAAGAGCGAGCCGAGGTGGATTCAATGACCTTGCGGAAAGCACGCTCCCCTTGGCGAGCATCAGTCGAGATAGGGAGGGCAGCAAAGCGGCTGTCTGTAAAGGATTTGTACTCATCCCACTATCCTTTTTAAAGTTTATGAAAGTGCGTTTTTCGGTGACGATGAAGTCGGCGGTTCGCACAAATAATATATGATATTACACTGAGTGGTGTATGATAAACGCTTTCGAATTCGTGGTCCTGGGTGCAAAACGCCTCTTTTGACACCTCTACCGATATTTTCGGAGAGTTTTAGCAGTTGTAAGCTAAAGTAAAGAATTACAATTCTATACGACAGCACGACACTCTTACCAGGACTTCTATGCCAGGAATTGCCCGGTGAATCCTGTACTCAAGGAACAATACCCAAAACTACCAGAAGAGGAACGCACTCTCCCTAGGGAAACGCGAGTCACTGTAGCTCAACTTCGATCTTGATACAGTAACAGTGTTGAATGCTTGATGAATTACGATTCGGCAATGAGCAGGGCCGGATTAATCCTCAACGGGGCCCTAGGCAACCATCAATTTGGTGGACCTTTTTTCACGTCCGATCCCTTCTTTTTTCGATTAAGAAACACAAACTTATATCTATATATATAAAAATGATTTGGTGTTTAATTGTAACGCTAAAACTTGAAAACGGCTGAACCAAATCAAATAGCTCCTCAGGGGGATTTGTTTGTTGTTCCCCGCGAAGGTTTAATCGAAGAAAAAATTTAAAAATATCAGGGGGCGTGACATCTCCCATTCCCACGCATAAAAGCGGGGTTTATCGGAAAAGGGGGCGTGGCACCTCCCATACAAACTTAATTTTTCAAGCTAAATATCTATAAAAGCGTTTAAGGTTGGGACCTGAAATTGATCAGGAGATTAACGATATCAATAGCATGCTTATGAAAAAAACAGTAGTTTTGGGAAAAGGGGGCGTGGCACCTCCCATGCGTCCTTAATTTTTAAGGCTAAATATCCCTAAAAGCGTTCATGGCATGTACATAGAAACCACTAAGCAGATATACGATATCAATACCATGTTCACCAAAAAAAAAAAAGATTTATCGAAAAATGGGCATGGCACCTCCCATACGTACTAAACTTTTGAGGCTGAATATACCTAAAAGGGTTGGATCAATACTCTTACTTACTTACTTAAAACAGCCAATACTCAGTGAAAATAAATTGGAGCGTAGTAGGCGGTCATTCCATTTGACAGCTTACAATATTATTTCTAATATTTTCGTGTTAAATAGTTTACATTTACGAAATAAACTGTTACGAATGTGTGGATTATCAATATCTGAGCGGTTTTATTGATATTTTGTTTAAAAAAGTGATTTAGTGTGTCGGCGAGTACCAATTTACATTGGAATATATACATAGTTTATCGTCCAATTGCATATTTTCGTGTTAAATAGTTTACATTTACGAAATAAACAGTTGCGAATGTGTGGATTATCAATATCTGAGCGGTTTTATTAATATTTTGTTTAAAAAAGTGATTTAGTGTGTCGGCGAATACCAATTTACATACAACAGAAGGCAGAAGCATTGGGCAAAGCAAAAACACAGCATTAGAACCAGGTGACCACAAACAAATATACAAACACACAATATATAAACCAAAGCCTGGAAAGCACGGTATGAGCAAGTAGAAAGGCATTGTATTCAATAAGGAGCATTATGGTGCATGGAAATTCATGGGAAGGAAATATTTACCGGAATAACAGTTGTTTTATATTGTTAATACTATTAGTTGAAAGTTGTTATTATAAAATAACCGTTTGCCTGCGTGCAAAAATTAGTATATAAGGGCGACGAATTCGCATTGAAATTCAGAGATTAGGAGACAGGCATACGAGTCGGTAGGTTTTATCACTACCGACCAAGAGTACACCTGAAGGCTTTTTCACTTCATTTGTACTAAAAGTATACTCGTCTGGAGGCTTTATCACTCCATTCGACCGCAGAGGTTGGCCGAGGGCTTTATCACCTCAAGCACCTCTTACAAACTAAGGGAATCAGCTAGGAGTACAAATAGTATTTTTATTAAATAAATACTTTTGTAACGATTTATAAGAATAAACAGGGTTATTCTTTTAGAAGGATCGGTAGGAATTTCTACTTTCAGGAACCCTGGGCGGACTGAGGCTAACCCCGGCAAAGTCAAAGGAAAAGTCCGTCACAAGACACATCGGTCTTACGACACAATGCAATATCCGCTCATGTTCTGCCGTGGGGAAGACAGATATCACTTAGGCTATAAGATGTAATAAAAGACAATGGCTGAGTAGACGTATTTTTGTAGCGCTGCCGGTTTTGTCATCTTTTCGTTTGTTTTTAAATAATAAAATTCGTTTGTCATCTGTGCCCGTGTGTTAAGCGTTGTTGGCTACCTATATTTGCATTTACTTTGTGTATCGTGTTTAAACATTGCAATAAATTGATGTTAAAATAAATAAATACACACAAAGAATAATTAAAAAAAGAAAAATTGCAAAATGTCTTTAAATGAGAGGAAAATGTTAAGAAGCACCAAGGTGTCCCCGCAAAGAACCAATACCCCTCTTCAAAGTAAAGGTAGAGATGCTGAGAGCGCGATAACTGCACAACTGATACAGCAATTTGAGGCGAAAATTGAGAAGCAGAATCAGAGCATGGTTGAAAAGCTGAGTGGCGACGGAAAGAACAGTGAAGAGAGGCTGATGCAAACAATTGAAGCGATCTCAGCTGAGCTGCTCTCTATTAAGAACAGCATAAAATACTTGGATGTTAGGTTGACAGCGGTTGAATCTGTGTGTGAGGAGAACAAAATTCTAAAAGCAGAGGTAATGTCACTAAAGAAAGAAGTTGATAGATGTGAAAATGTGGCAGTTTCCACTGATCTAAGCGGCATACCTAATGTTGTTAATGAGAAGTGCGTGGAGATCTTCGCTAACATTTGTAAAGCTGTACACACTGAGGTGCCTGCTGTTAGAGAAGTTTTCCGAATACCCGCCAACAAATCCAAACAAACGAGCAGAACTCTGCTTCTTCTTCACCAATTATCGTCAAACTATTCTCCTCACATGCTCGAAGTCGTTTACTCAAAGCTGTTGCTAGTTATTGTAAAACCAACAAAAAAGCTCTGATTGCCAGCGACATCTCAATCGAAGGCTCTGCTCGAATTTACATACGTGAAAGCCTTTCTAGAGCGAACCGCAAGATAATGCAATATGCAGCTCAGCTAAAGCGTCAAAAACTCTTAGCAGCAGCTTTTTCTGTGCAAGGACAGGTGATGGTTCGAAAAAGAAATGGCGAAGAAGCAATTAGGGTAAATGACAAGATAGACATTGATGAAATTGTTGGCAGAGCGTAAAACTATAAAACTTTATAATTTTTAACATAATGTTATTTAAGATTTATAATTTTAAGAGTATAACAGAATTTCTAAATGTAAGATACAATGATATTTTTTCCTTTCTCTTTCCGTGTTCTACTTGTATACTCTCTATTGTTTTTTTCCACCTTTCTCCCTTCCTTGTCAAAGATATGTGTTTTGTAGTATAATGATGTCTCTATGTCAGCCCACAATATTTAATTTAACATAACTTTTAACTCAACTACCGGCGCTAATGGTAATCATAAGTTGTTGTTGAATATTTTGTGTAAACAATCTGTTGGTCTTAACATGTTGATGTTGTTTGTGTAAGTGAAACATGGTTTAGTGAAAATACCTCTGATCTGCATTCTTGTATTAGTAGCTATAACGTCATTCCGAATAGCAGGAAACGTAAGAAAGGGGGTGGTGTGGCGATCTATTGTAAGAAAAATCTTAGCATTAAGCCTCTTAGTATGTCTGTCGACTCAGATGTTGAGTTTATCATTTCTGAGGTCTCTGATGGTGTAAAAAAAGCTTTAGTTTCTTGTGTTTATAACCCGCCTAAATGTTGCACGTTAGATTGTTTTTTGACTGCGCTGTCCGTGTATCTAATTGATTATGAATGTTACGTCATTAGTGGTGATTTCAATGTTAATTTACTTGTAAATGACTCGTATAGTAAAAAACTGTGTGATCAAGTTTCAACAGCTGGTTTAGTCATAGTAAATGACACAATGCCTACGAGGTATGTTAACAACTCCAATCTCAGCTTATTAGACTATTTTATGATATCTGACTTGACATATATTCTTAAATTTAACCAGCTTTGTTTTGTATCAGACCATGACCTAATTTTTTGTACTGTTAACGTTGGGTTTAATCGTCCTGAGCCATATGTTTATGTATACCGTGATTTCCGTTCTGTGGATACCAAAGTGTTGCTTAGCGATTGTTCCTGTATTCCTTGGAATGATTGTTGGTATTTAGATACGGTAGATAAGAAACTTGAACATCTTAACCAAAAAATAAATGTCATATTTGATCGTCATGTCCCTACACGTACTGTCCATGTTTTAAATAAATCTTGTCCTTGGTTTAAAAGAAGAGTTATTTGTGCAATAAAAAAGCGCAATAAGCTGCACACCAAATGGAGGTCCCGAAATAATGATTCATGGGCTTTGTACAAAGCTGCTCGCAACGAAGCGACTGCCGTAATTAGGCAGGCCAAAAAGAATTTCTTTCAAATTGGATCCTTCTCTGCCATCAAAAGCGATATGGCGTAACCTTAAAACCCTAAAGGTCCATGGGAGAAATAAGGTGGAATGCAGTATTGACCCTGACATACTAAATCATTTTTTCATCGGTTCCAGCAACAACTCCAGCTCTGTCTCTCCTGTGAGGATGCCTGAACTTGTCAATACTTTTATTAATACGTTTGAGTTTAAGTGTGTTAGTGAGTGTGACGTAATAAAGTCTATTTTGTCTATAAAATCGTGTGCCGTGGGTAATGATGGTGTTCAAGCAACCTTGAACATTTTTTCTTATTTACAGGATAATAGTAGTTAACCGATTTGTAAATACAGTCCACTGTTAGAAACTATATTTTAGCGATTGAGCGACCTATTTAAACAAAGATAAGACAATCACGCACAAACACATGTATATAGATATGTAACAAATGAACCTCTGTAAATATGAACTACTTACACAAACAAAGATAAGATAATGCATACGAGGTCGCTCATATCAACAAAACAAATATATGTAAATAAATATAGTTAAAGATAAGACATTCACACACACACACATGTAAATGAACCTTTGTAAATATTTATGTATACAACAACAAATTGTAAGAAAGCTAGGATAAGACAAGTGTATATAAAGTAAGATAATTTTGTAAATAAATCAGAATTCTTTGAACTCTCAAACCAACCACTTCTTATTTTAATACAAACTGCTTCCCCCCACCAGAGGTAAGGGGCATTTGTTGTAACGTTTGAGAATGTATTTGGCTTCTCATTTAGAAACATTGTTTTGCTTCTTTAAAGTATTCTTTGGTTCCCCCCACCAGCGGTAAGGGCCAAAAAATTACTTTTGGTATATGGCAATTTACGACTACCTTATATTTGAGACCCTTACAAAATCTCAAGGAAGCTACTCACCATTCATTGGTCAATCGAGCCTAAACAGAGCTCAGCGGAGGTACTATAAGTCTCTACAAAGAAAAAGAGCATGACCAAGCAAACAAAAATATATGTAAGACGGGACAGCAAAGTCTGCTCGCATTAGTAAACGTAAAGAAGCCCTATAAACATAGGCAAATAAGTAAAAGTAAGACCTGTGAAACAAATACAGGCAATCAACAAAACAAAAAAGCCCTATCAATATAGGCGAAGTAAAAAGTCCTATATAATTAGGCACATAAAAACCTTAGCATTGGCTAAAGGCAAAACCCCCCCGGCAGGACCACATTTTAGTGGTTTAATAGGGCCTAAAAAATATATACTGGGCAAAAACAAAAGTACAATTAAATAAAAATAACTCAGCATGGCGAAGATCGCTGAAAGTCAACTTGACATAAGTCAAAGAAAAAGACAGATATTTAAAAAAAAAATTGATTTGTCCTACAGACTTCTGGACAAGTGTGAACTTGCCAACAGTACCGCTTCTGACAAATTTATATCCCAATATTTTGAGGATATACAATTCCTCTACAAAACACATTTTGCTGAAGTCTGCAATCCAGAATTGGAGAATGATTACCACAAAATGTTGGCCGAATATCATAAGAAATATATCTACATACCTAATTTTCTTGCAAATAAAGTAGGGGGAAACGAAGAAGAATTCAAATCAGATGAACATACTTTAGGTGCCTTAGAAGAAGAAACCTTCATATTCATTCCATCACCGCGATTACGTCAGCTATTCATGCCGCAAGAGAAGGAAAAGGATGAACACGTGTCAGCCAACGATGGCGCGCACGACAATGCTATGAACTCATATTCAATAACACAAAGAAATATTAACGCGGGTAAAAGTATTAGTGATATTCGGACCGAGGCTGATGAAAATACAATTCTCTTTACGCGTGCTACTCCCTCGGCAGGAAATTCTGGTCGAATTTGCCAAACCGGGGGGAAAAGTGGAATAAGCATTAGGACAGAGACTCTTGAAGATGGCGACGACGAGGCGAAAGAGGATGATTATAATGATGCTGTACGAAAAATAGAACGACCGCAACTGCAACCGCAACATCAAATCGAAGAACAACCGCAGAACCTTCGGAAGTCAAAAAATTATCATTTAACATACGAGCATGCTGACTATGAGTTGGTATCGGATTTAGTTTGTGATGTTCAGATGGCGTCGAAGAAAATGGAAGTAACCAATAGCAATTCAGATGATAGCATAAATGAAATACAAATGGGTTGTAGTATTCACCGTATCGATGGTAGTAGTAATGGAAGTATCTCCGTCAATACTGTACCCATACAATTGAACTCAGCTTCGCCGGTGTCTATCGGTCACCAGCATCATCCGAAAGTACAGCATCCACAACAACTACAAGAAAAAGCTACAAAAGAGCGACAACATAGCATACCACAAAGGAAAATTATCGTTGATACAAATAGACAAGTTATAGGCAATTTCCTGGTGCAACGTCAACAGCAGCAACAACAACAATTAAAACATCTCAAGCATCAAGACATTCAGATCACTGCAAGCAAATTTTTCAGGAAAGATGGCATCAAACGTTACTTCCGGGATAAAGGCGGAGGCAGTTTGGAAGAATGTATGTATATTTTATCTATTTTTTATTAATTATATCTTTTCATCCACAAAATATTCTTCAATTAGAGAAAAACATACGTACACAATAATAAGTGTACGCTAAGATGAACTATTGCTAAAAACATTCTAGTATTTTAAAATTTTAAAATATTCATACATAATTTTCCCTCGCTTTATTTCATATGCAAGTAAAAAAAAAACAATTACAATAAAACTGGACGGTCATGCAAAATAAACAGAATTATGTACATATCTAATCGATAAGAATATTTTTGGCCGTGGCAGTATGTTCAAGCAACCTTGAACATTTTTTCTTATTTACAGGATAATAGTAGTTAACCGATTTGTAAATACAGTCCACTGTTAGAAACTATATTTTAGCGATTGAGCGACCTATTTAAACAAAGATAAGACAATCACGCACAAACACATGTATATAGATATGTAGCAAATGAACCTCTGTAAATATGAACTACTTACACAAACAAAGATAAGATAATGCATACGAGGTCGCTCATATCAACAAAACAAATATATGTAAATAAATATAGTTAAAGATAAGACATTCACACACACACACATGTAAATGAACCTTTGTAAATATTTATGTATACAACAACAAATTATAAGAAAGCTAGGATAAGACAAGTGTATATAAAGTAAGATAATTTTGTAAATAAATCAGAATTCTTTGAACTCTCAAACCAACCACTTCTTATTTTAATACAAACTGCTTCCCCCCACCAGAGGTAAGGGGCATTTGTTGTAACGTTTGAGAATGTATTTGGCTTCTCATTTAGAAACATTGTTTTGCTTCTTTAAAGTATTCTTTGGTTCCCCCCACCAGCGGTAAGGGCCAAAAAATTACTTTTGGTATATGGCAATTTACGACTGCCTTATATTTGAGACCCTTACAAAATCTCAAGGAAGCTACTCACCATTCATTGGTCAATCGAGCCTAAAAAGAGCTCAGCGGAGGTACTATAAGTATCTCCAAAGAAAAAGAGCATGACCAAGCAAACAAAAATATATGTAAGACGGGACAGCAAAGTCTGCTCGCATTAGTAAAGAAGCCCTATAAACATAGGCAAATAAGTAAAAGTAAGACCTGTGAAACAAATACAGGCAATCAACAAAACAAAAAAGCCCTATCAATATAGGCGAAGTAAAAAGTCCTATATAATTAGGCACATAAAAACCTTAGCATTGGCTAAAGGCAAAACCCCCGGCAGGACCACATTTTAGTGGTTTAATAGGGCCTAAAAAATATGCTTCTTTAAAGTATTCTTTGGTTCCCCCCACCAGCGGTAAGGGCCAAAAAATTACCTTTGGTATATGGCAATTTACGACTGCCTTATATTTGAGACCCTTACAAAATCTCAAGGAAGCTACTCAATATTCAGATGGGGTTTCGTTAAAATTCGTAAAAATTGTTCTTCCTTTTATTGTAAATCCTCTGACCCACATTATTAACCACTGTTTTACAAGTGGTTGTTTTCCTTCTACATGGAAGAAAGCAATAGTTGTGCCTGTCCCTAAGAAACCGCTTGCTGCGGATCCTTCCGACTTCAGACCGATTAGTATCGTACCATCGTTCTCAAAAATGTGCGAATCTTTAATTGCTGAACAAATATCTAATTTTGTTAGAGAAAACATCTTGCTCTCTCCTCTACAGTCTGGCTTTAAGCCTAAACACAGTTGTGCCACTGCTATGGTAAAAATCATGGATGACATCAGAGGACCATTTGATAATGGCGACCTAACCATTCTTTGCATGTTGGATTTCCCTAAGGCATTCGATTTGGTCAGCCACGAGCTATTGTGCTGGAAACTCCGTCACTTCTTGGCCTTTTCTGATAGTTCCATTAAAGTCATGGCTAGTTACCTCCAAGGTAGGGAACAAAAGGTCAGAGGAGAGAAAGCTTCGTCAGAATTCAAATCCATTAAAGCAGGTGTTCCGTAGGGATCAGTTCTTGGTCCTCTATTATTTAGTATGTTTGTCAGTGATGTGTTTTCCGTGTGTAAGTATGTTAACGTCCAGGCATATGCTGATGATATTCAGTTGTACCTTTCTAATCGTGTTGGCCTCGTTGAAGACTTATGCTTCAAAGTAAACTGTGATCTGTCTGCTGTTTTCTGTCGGGCTAAAAACAACGCTTTATGTCTTAACGCTGCAAAATCGTACGTTATGCCGATATCCAAAAATGAAATCGACCCTGAAAGTATTCCATCTTTAAAGATCGGATCGCAGGCCCTTAGTACCACTGACAAAGTTAAAAATTTAGGCTTTGTATTAAATAACAAATTAACTTGAAGTTAATAAAGTAGTCCGCAATGTTTATGTAATACTGCGTACCTTACGCATATCGGCACCGTTCACAACACTGGAAACTCGTCGCAAGCTTGCAATGCAGCTAATTGTACCCCACTTTACATACTTTGAACTTGTGTATACTAAACTTGACTCGGAGTCCGCCAACAAGATCAATGTAACCTTCAATAATGTTACCAGGTATGTGTATGGGGTAGGTCGATACGATCACATATCACCCTGGAGGGATAAAATTCTGGGATGCAACATCCTTAATTACTTGGCTGCCAGAAACTGCATGTTCATGTTTAAACTATTAGAATGTAAGGCCCCCAAGTATCTTTATGACAAACTGCATTTTACCAAGTCTCAAAGAACCCGTAAATTGATGGTTCCAATGTTCAAATACTTAACGTCTAGCAGATTGTTTTTTATTAGCGCTGTTAGACTTTGGAACTCAATTCCCGAATCAATTAAAGTAGGGCTGAATAATAGCAACTTCAAAAGCATTATACTGAAATAGTTCGCTAATGTTGATATTTCTTCTATATTTTGAATAAAATACTATTTCTAAAATAATCTTTATGTCATCTAATTTCCTTGTTTCTCCTTTCATTGTTTTCTGTACCTCTGCTATTCATGTGTAGATTAACTTGTAATAGTTATAAAATCAATTTAAGTAAATGCATATATAAACGCGTACTTTTATGTCAGTACGTAAATTTTAGTTTTCTTTAAATTTCATATTGTTATTGAACTTCCCATTTACATAAAATGTATTATCATAAGTTTTTAGTGTCAGTTGATGTACATATAAAAGACTTTTCTTAGTTGTACAAATTTGTTAAATAAATGAAATGAAATAAATCCAATGAATGGTTAGTACAAAAAAATGTTTGTTTGCTACTTCATATATGTAATTTAAACTTTTAGGTGTCGAGACAAATAAAAAGGTCAGTTCAATGAACTTTTACGCATATCGAATGATGATTCGACAGAACTATGACAACCACTTACTGAGATATCGACGATTATTCCAACAGTATGCAGTTGATATGTACGTTAAAGTTAAGACAGAACGACTTAATTACATTCGATACAATCAGTCGAAGTTGCGATCTGAAGAGTATGTTTACTTACGAGATGCGATGAATAGTGATCCGGATATTACAGCTATTGGTCGACTCACTATTTTGCCATCGACATACATTGGCAGTCCTAGACAAATGCATGAGTACTCCCAGGACGCGATAACTTACGTGCGCAATTATGGACGACCGGATTTGTTTGTAACATTTACTTGCAATCCAAAATGGCCAGACATTACGAATCTGTTGCATCCCTGCCAATCACCAAGCGATCGCCACGACGTCACAGCACGAGTGTTTAAACAAAAACTCAGATGTTTGATGGACTTCATTACGAAACAACGTGTATATGGTACTGTTCGATGCTGGATGTACTCAGTGGAGTGGCAGAAGAGAGGTTTACCCCACGCACACATTCTGCTTTGGATGGTGGAGAAAATTACACCTGACCAAATTGATCACATAATTTCCGATGAAATTCCTGATGTTGATATAGATCCAGAGTTGCACGAAATGGTGATGGCCAATATGGTTCATGGGCCATGCGAACAACACGATCCATTTTCGGTTTGTATGTCGGACAATAAATGCAAAAAACGCTATCCACGTGCTTTTATTTCGGAAACTCAAACTGGAAACGATGGATACCCTCTCTATCGGCGTGGCTCACCCGCTGACAATGGCAGAACATCCATCACTCAATTGAAAGGAAAGAATTTCTTGGTTGATAACACATGGATCGTTCCATATTCGCCTATTTTTCTAAGGCATTCAAAGAACATATAAATGTTGAGTACTGCAGTTCAATAAAAGTCAATTAAATATGTTTGCAAATACGTCACCAAAGGAAGCGCTATGGCGGTTATTGGCGTGGAACGAGATGAAATTAGCAAATTTCAAATGGGCAGATATGTCAATTGCAATGAAGCAATCTGGAGAATATTTTCATTTGCAATACATGAACGCCATCCGACTGTTGTGCATCTGGCAGTTCATTTGGAGAATGGCCCATGAGTTTATTGCAACGCAGAGAACATAGTACAGCGAGCGGAACGACCACCAGCAACCACTTTAACAAGTTTCTTTGCAACTTGCGCCAGTGATCCGTTCGCGAGAACATTGCTTTACTCGGAGATGCCACATGGAATGCATCGTCGAAGAAATGGTTACGCAGGAAGTACGTCCACCCAGTAGATGGTTATCCAGGTGTTTTTTCAACTGATGCATTTGGAAGAATTTACAGTATCCATCCAAAGAACGATGATTGCTTTTACCTACGTTTGCTTCTGGTCAATGTACGCGGTTCAACTTCATTTCAATCTTTGAGGACTATAGATGGTACCATTTGTGCAACATTTCGAAAAGTATGTCAACAATTGCAATTGCTTTATGCAATAGGTTTCTCACCAGCCACTGCATTTCGTGCACTTTTCGCTATAATAATTTCGACATGTCAGCCTTCAAACCCGCGTCTATTATGGGATACGTACAAAGATGACATGGCAGAAGATATTTTGCACCGCTTGCGACTCGCGCCAAAAATTCCGAGTTGCAAATGAACGCTGACATCTGGAATGAAGAATTAGTCCTTATTGAAGATTTATGTTTACTCATGAGTGGAAAACTATTGATTGAAGTTCATATGCCAGCGCCAAGCCGTCAAGCAAGAGATGTACTGAATCGCGAATTGGAACGCGAGCGTCCTTAAGATATAACTCACTTGCAAGAACAAGTAGAAACAAATTTTCCACTGTTGAATGAATGCAAAGCGTGCGTACAATCAACTAATAAATGCTGTAGATAATGGAAACGGTGGCATATTTTTTCTCGATGCGCCCGGCGCGACCGGTAAAACGTTCCTATTGTCTTTAATACTAGCAGCAATACGTGGTCAAAGTGGTATTGCATTAGCTCTTGCATCTACCGGAATTGCGGCATGAAATTTATAAGAAAAACACAGTTGTCCTGCGGGACAAATTGGTGAAAAATAATTGAATATTTACTTGAGTAGGCAAATTTAAAATAATAATTGATAGTTCTCTAAGATCAAATAATTGCAGTAACCAAAGAGGTTGTGCATGTGACAAATCCCGGAATAAAAATAATTCTTCATAAAAGTCATGACGATTCTGTCCTGGTGGCCTCCGCAGAAATTGCATGACAAATAAGATCATATGAAAAAAAAGATATAATGCTGGAAAATATCGAAGATATAAAAAGAACATTTAAAGTATACGAAAAACCTTTTCATCCACTGTACCTTCCATCTACCAATTAGCTGAACTCCTACTACTATAATTCACCTTGCTCTTCCATCAATTACAGCTCTTCAATTGTCTGCAGTTAGTTACAAATTTCATAATCAGCCCGTTTAAAAACAAAAAAATAAAAACTATTAAAAATTTTTTTAATAAGAATAATAATGAAAAGGAAAGGAAATGTAAACCATTTTTACCTATATTCTTTGTTATAAATACTATTTTAAAAATAAAATTAACGAAAAAAAACTTTTTTAAAAATAAGCTTTTATTATTGGTTAATAAAATTAACTAAAAAGTAAAAAATAAATTGACTGTAAAGAAATATAACACTTTATAAGTTCATTATAACCTTTAACGATAATTGGGCTTTTTCGTCTGCGACAAACAAATTCTATATTGTACATAATTATATATTTTTAATATTAAAAATTTAGACCTAAATTATTAAATCTTACAGTTTATATCACAGTCCTAATTGTTCTAATAAAAAGCGTGTTAAATTTTGTTGGTATAATTAAGAACATTTAGGATCTCCTTTTCTTGCTATCACAATGTAACACGTAATAATTTAGGTGTAAACTTTTAATGTTAAAAATATATAATTATGTACAATATAGAATTGCTTTGTCGCAGACGAAAAAGCCTAATTATCGTTAAAGGTTACAATGAACTTATAAAGTGTTATATTTCTTTACAGTCAATTTATTTTTTACTTTTTAGTTAATTTTATTAACCAATAATAAAAGCTTATTTTTAAAAAAGTTTTTTTTCTTTAATTTTATTTTTTACTTTTTAGTTCGTTTTATTAACAAGTAATAGAAGCTTGTTCTTAGAAAAGCTTTTTTCTTAAATTTAATTTAAATATGATTTTTTTTTTTTAATTTTTAGTAGGGTAAAATATTGTTTAAATTAGTTGTGTAATCTTTACTTAGTTATTTGTAACGTTTCTCATCCTATCCATTTCTTTTAATGCATCAACATTACAAGGTTTCTTCGAAGTCATCTTTGAACAGTCAAGTTCTTCTATTCGAGTGTTAACTAACTTAAAATCATATTTTATTGTGACTTTGCCTATGTCGCGTTCAGATTACAACTACTAATTGCGGATCTCTGCTCTGTGGGTTAAATCTGTTTTAAAATAAAATTCAAACTTTCGCTTAGGTAAAATTCCATCGCCAAAAGTCCGTAAAACAAAATCAAGTGTGCAGAAAAGTATGCAACACTTACCGATAACAGCCTAACCGCGTTAGCGTTCGTTGTATCATAGAATTTTTACATATAAAAATAGCGGCTGTTGTTTGCAAGGTTGCATTCCTTTGAGTTTATCGCGTTTACACCATGAAATGTTGTAAATGATTTTTCATACAAAATTTGACAGTTCGTTTATGCACTACACCTTTTGCAGTTTATAATGCGAATATATAACTTTGTATACAGAAATATAAGTTTATACAAAGACTTATCGAAGAATAAAGATGTAGCAGGGACGAAAAATAGTGTGAAGCAAGCTTCACATAACCTTTAGTAGGTCACATTCACCACTTACCACAGCAGAATTTGTTAAACTACCACTGTCTGTATTTGTTATTTAATAATTATTTGTACACTTTTTATTCAGCTAATCTGTTCAGAATTTACATTTTTACAATCTAAAACTACAATCAGTGTATTTTGTGTGCTTAAATTATGTTAAAAATTGTGTTAAAAATTTTTGGTGTGGTGGAAGTGGCCTACTAGAATTTTGTGAAGCTTCGCTGCTTTCCACTGAAGTTCGCGCATGCAACATCTTTATTCTTCGATCAGTCTTTCGGGGTTATTCTGTGTACTTGACAAATTGTCAATAAGTTGACAAGTAATCAAGATTTTTATCAAGTTGACAAATATTTCTATTCTGTGCATAGCATGACAACTCTAAAAAGCTCTACGACCTGTGCTTTTCACCATATTGTGGTGAACTAAATTAGCTAAGCGTGGGGCAGTTGAGGGCGAGCAGTTTAATGTGAGTTATAAGGGAGTAATTTGATGTGCTTGCAGATATATGAGTCGTGGCACAGTGGATGACGTACCCGACTCACACGTTTGCGGTTACGGGTTCAAAACCCACTTGCAAGAAAGCATTTTTTTAAATTTATTATTTCTTTTTTATTTTATAAATTATTATTTTAATGGACTGTATTTTATTTTCATCTAAATCAACGGTTTAGTGCAACAATCGCGAAATGGAAAAAACGTAAGAGTTAAATATTGTTCTTAATTTTTTGTAACAAATATTTTAAAATCATAGTTTTTTCAAAGAAATCAAAAGTGGAACGTGCTACGCATGAGAAATTGGAGGGATATGTCTCATTTTATGCTTCTAACCCCGAAATTGGAATAGGAAAAATAAATCGCTGAGTTTTTTGGGGGTCATTTCGGCATGGATTTGGGGACTCCCTCGGGGCATTTGGGGTTTCCCTCGGGGTCATTTGGGGATCATTCCGGGACAGGTTTGGGGACTCCCTCTGGGTCTTTTGGGGGACATTGCGGGATTGTTTTGGGGTCCCCATCGGGTGCATTTGGGGGTCGTTACGGGATCTTTTTGGGGACTCTCGGGTTAATTTGGGTGTCTTCCGGGATGATTTTAGGGACTCCATCGGGGTCATTTAAGGGCCGTTCCGGGATGATTATGGGGACTCCCTTGTCGTCTTTCTGGGGTGGTTTTGGCGACTCCCTCGGGGTCTTCCCAGGGAGAATTGGGGTCGTGCCGGGATGATTTTAGGGACTCCCTCGGAGTCATTTGGGAGTACTCTGGGATGGTTTTGGGGACTCCCTCGGGGTCCTCTCGGGGTCATTTGGGGGCTATTCCGGGATGGTTTTCGGACTCCATCGGGTCCTCCCGGGGTCATTTAAAGGTCGTTCCGAGATCTTTTTGGAGACACTCTGGAGGTCATTTGGGGGACATAACCCCCAAATAACCTCGAGAGAGTCCCCAAAACCATTCCGGAATGACCTCGAGAGAGCCCCCAAAAAGATACCGGAACGACCCCTAAATGACGCCCGGAATGTCCCTCAAATGCCTCCGAGGGAGTCCCCAAAACCGTCCCGGAATGATCCGCAAATGAACCCTTGGTACTCCCCAAAACCTCCCCGTAATGATCCCCAAATGACCCCGCGGGAGTCCCCAAAGCCATGCCAAAATTACCCCTAAACGACCCCGAGAGTCCCCATAAACATCCCGGAACGACCCCCAAATTACCCCGAGGGAGTCCCCAAAACTGTACCGGAATGATCCCCAAATGACCCCGAGGGAGTCCCCAAAACCGTCCCGGAATGATCCCTAAATGACCCCGCGGGAGTCCCCAAAGCCATGCCAAAATTACCCAAGGGTGTCCTCTAAACCGTCCTGAAATTACCCCCAAATTCTCCAGAGGATCTTCCCACAATAATAGCAAAAGTAATAAATCTTCCATTTTCTCTCGATCGCACAATAACAGAATTCTAATTTAAGTTTATCCGTATAAATTAAATTATCAAGAGTGTTTGACTTATTGACAATTTGTCAGCGAAAAGGCTTTTTATTTTTTACATAGAATAGCAATTACTTGATAAATTATCAAACTTGACAAATAAGCAGATGGTGAATTTGTCAAGTGCACAGAATAGGGCTGTTTGTTTATATTAGCTGTGTTTTTTTTCTCATCTATATAAGTTTACGCGACAAACTTTAAATACACCTCTGAAATTTCTACGTATAAAATTAGTACTACTAAATTGCAATACGCATTATACTCAGATGTAACTAAAATTGTCTATGTTTCACCCTCTGCACTAATTCTCTGTAATCTATGCGCGTCCATTATTTATAAACAGAAATACAACAGAGGGTTGTGTCTCCGCTTTTCGCTACACCCTGCTGCTGTAGCTAGTTCTTTAACCACCGCCGCTAGATGGGTCTCCTAAGCATTATCTAAGTGAGGATAGGCGTTATTATAAGCTTTTATTTACCTCCACTTGGCTGTTGTATGTAATGGAATCTTGCAAGCTGAATTTGATACACTTCCCGGTGTCCGATTGAGCTGAAATTTTGCACACATGTATAACTCCGATGACAATGCAATATTACTTAATTAAATCTTGGAAAATTTGAGCAGATGTGGAAATTACGCGCGTTCGTTGAACGAAATATTGAAAATCTATTGATCCTCGCTAGGAAGTTAGCCACGTTCCATCAACTAAGCAGCACTTTAGCAATACTACTGTTATTATTTGGCTGCTCAAACACACCCATATTAATTGTGCATTAAATCTAAAATATACAACTCAAAAATGACTCCGGTTGTTATGTCCGCAGCATTTATTTGGTTCAAATACACAACCAATAATAGCCAAAGCCATAGTAATTAACACGGGTCATCAATTCTTTCTCTGGTTCAAAAGCTGAACTACCAGCGCTACCGTCATCAGCTCAGTGTCATCATTGCCAGTAGCGCCAATAACACCAACTCGTGCCTTACACACAAAAGTCGTTTCACTCAATAGCGCAAGTGAAATGTACCACGCACTCACTACTAAGTAGCGTCAAAAATTCGCTTGGAGTCATTTCGTCAATGAACTACCATTGATGTTAGATTCAAAAATGTCAGCAAAAAATCACACAGGTCAAGCAAATGCAAACAGATATAAGACTAGGTAAACAAACTCTTCAATCGCAATAAAATTACAATAGAGAAAAAAAGGGAAATAAAATTTTATAAAGTCAAACAAAGAGTCTTACACAATTGTCCACACAATTATATAAGCCTCTTTTTCTAAGGCGGATGGTGTAGCATGATGCAGTATGCCCTTCTACGCCAATGCATTTTTACTGACTCAAATAACCACTTGAGTTCATTTGCATTTACCAAACCATTCAATATATCGATCAACCAACTTATGTATGAATCACATTAACGATATGTAGGTCACTACACATTATGCTGACAAACCATTTTTTATTATGAAACTATGTACATTGTAGCATGTAAGCATTAAGGTAAGTACGTATGTGTAGGTTAATAACTTTTGTATAAATAGGAAAGAATTTCTTCAATAAAGAGGAATATCATTCTGACGCTAAACTTCAGCGCTTCAATTTTATTATTATTCGGAAATATTACACCCCACAGTTTTCTCATTTCTGGAAATAATACTAAAACAAAGAATGTTTAATTCCCGGAAGTTTTTAATTAATGAAAAAAATGTACCTTTTATGTATTAATTTTTTACGTTCTAAAATCCAATTTCGATTACTGAGTGGAATAGCACCCAGAAAGGTGTTCTACGCAGAATTACTGTGTGTACGGCTACGGGTGTTCTACGCAGATGACTTGAGAAAAGCAAGAGTAATTTCTTGTTCAGTTAATATCTATTATTGCTCATCTGGCAGCACTCTTCACCATCAGGTGTTTTTCTTCAACAACGAATCAAGTGATTAGAGTGTATTTTCTGTATTTTTATTACCTAATTGCATATTAATTAGAGAAATTAGACATTTTTTTTTCACTAAATCGTGAATATCAAATTGTATTAATCTATCGAAAAACAAAACAGGATGTGATTTGTGCGCTTAAAAAATTGTAAATGTTCGAGAACAATATGTACAAGACGAACCAGTTTTTCGCATAAAAGTTAACTTACGCTTTCGGATTCTTAATCTAGACGTGAATACGCGTTTTTTGATACCTCACTCGAAAAAAAGGCCCAAATTTCGGTGGGCGCCATAAACTGCACAATTACCAAAATTACTCGCTTCCCAAGGCAGTCGGCTCTATGTACCGGAGCGACTCGGGATTTTTCCCGACCAAGGACTGTCATTTCAGTGTAACCCCATTTAACTTATTGCGTTCCTCCCACAAATTGTCATCCTCCCAGCAGCTCCTTTCAGCGGGACTGCTCCATATTCTCTTGCTCCGGGAAGGTATCGAATCCAATCCGGGTCCGTCTCCTGACCCCGGTCTTGAGAAATGGTTTTGCTGCATCTGTCGGAAAAGAATCTTTTTAGGACGGTCATACTCTGTTTAGTGTGTCTCGTGTAAGGGATGGTTGCATCGTACAGGTTGTTCTGGGCTTGACCCCAAAACCTGACGTCCACGTAATTTTTATAAACCTTTTGTGGCTCCTTGATATTCACGCCCAAGGGCGTCCCGTAGTCTACACCTAAGCGCCCCCCCCCCTTCCTCACTTCCTGCCAGCAGCCCACTGCTGCTCGCGCCCCACGGCGACAACAACTCAAACAGCTGCTACCACTCATAACTACTATCTTCGTAGTAGAGTCGGTAGCAATGCTGAGCCTCAGCCCCTGCTACCTTCTTCTCCCCCCTCTTTTCCGGCAGCAATCATGTAGGTCAGGGAAACAAACTCTTAGCCCCAAACCCCGTTTGCACCGTTTGCCAGCACATAATATATATGTTTGCGACATCCGCCCAATTCAGCTCCTGCCTTGGGCGGTGCCACTTTCCTAGATGTTCTGGTCTCCGCGACGGCAACCCCCCGACGGGTTTCATTGCGCCATGTTGCCAGGTCGCAAACCCCAATCTACCGGGTACCCCAATTCTTGCCCAAGGACGCCCAGTCCCAGGGCCACAACAGCAGTTGCGTCCTGGCCTTCCTCAAACCAGGCGTAGTCACCCGTCACTTAATCCCAGAGTGGCGACGTCTCCCCCTATGCACTCAGAATTCTGCAGTTAAACTGTAATGGACTAACTGGGAAGATCACGGAGATAGTCGATTTCATGAAGCGGCACAACATCCGCATTGCTGCGATTCAAGAGACTAAACTCACAGCAAGATCTGCACTGCAAAATTGTTCTGGGTATAATGTCCACAGAAAAGATCGCATGAGCGGAAATGGAGGCGGCCTCGCGTTTATCATACACCACTCTGTGCAATATCATATATTTGATCCTGGCTTCGACCGCAGGGACAATGTCTTAGAACGTCACGGCCTATCTGTCCCGTCAGGCGATGCAAACCTAGAAATCATCAACATCTACATCGCTCCTGCCACCTGTTGCCCCAGTGGATACCGCCCTATGACTAGCGCCTTACTCACTGGCAACAATCGCATTATCTTAAAGGACTTTAATGCCAATCGCGATATATGGCATTCAAACTTGCGGGCGGACAGTAGGGGTGATATGTTGGCGGATCAAATAGAAGAAACGACGTTCTGTACAATAAACGGAGACACCCCCACACGTATGGTAGGAAGCTGTCATAGCTCGCCGGATATCTCAATCGTGAGCGCAGAACTCGTAAACTGCGTCAACTGGCAGCCGATGGTAACATTGGAATCCGACCACCTGCCTATACTTATTTCGTTCGAGCGTATCGCCGACTTCATCGTTACAGAAAAACACACTTTCATAAACTTTAAAAAAGGAAAGTGGGACGAATATAAATCTTTTACAGACAACCTCTTTGCTGCCCTCCCTATCCCGACTGATGCCCGCCAAGGGGAGCGTGCTTTCCTCAAGCTCATTGAATCCGCCTCGGCACGTTTCATTATAAGACAGCTCGACCCAGGCGACCCCCAAATAAGGGATATAAACCAACGCATCAGGTTGCTTGTGGATGAACACAAGCGGGCGAAATAGGAGGTGCACCTAAGAGGTTGTAACCTCTCTGCCGGTGTGGGTAAACTTTGGTCCACTGTAAAGTCCCTATCGGTTCCGTCGAAGCACAATGACAAAGTTTCCATCGCCTTCGGCGACAAAGTTCTGTCGGATTCGAAAAAAGGCGCGATCGCTTTCTTCCGTCAATATGTAATGCATTCTACGGTCGACAAAGATAGACGGAGGGCCAACAGACACGCACATAAACATAAATTCAGCGCGTCACCAATTACCATCACCGCCAGAGAGGTTGAAGATGCCATTGGTCACGCTAAACCATGCAAAGCAGTGGGCCCAGACGGCATAGCCATGCCGATGCTTAAAAGCCTAGGGAAAGAGGGTTTGCAATACTTAGCACATGTCTTCAACCTCTCTTTCCACCTTTGTCATCCCGAAAAATGGAAAATGGCCAAGGTGGTCCCGCTACTAAAGCCTGGGAAACCAGCTAAGATAGGAGTCGTATCGTCCGATATCTCTCCCATCCTCAGTAGCAAAGACGCTTGAAGCCATTTTGCTCCCATACTTCCAAGCAAATTTGCAGCTAGCCTATCATCAGCATGGCTTCAGAAAACTCCATAGCACCACCACCGCGCTAAATGCCATCAGATAAATTGCGGTTTAAATCAAAACCCCCACCATAGAACAGTACTCGTAGCGCTAGACCTATCAAAAGCTTTTGATACGGTCAACCATGGCACGTTACTGCAAGACCTGGAAGGGTCTACCCTTCCCCCATTTCTTAAAAGGTGTACCGCAAATTATCTGGGTGGTCGGCAGGCATCGGTGCAATTTAGAAACGAAACATCAAAACCAAGAAGAATTAAACAAGGGGTGCCACAGGGTGGTGTCCTATCCCCACTTTTGTTTAATTTCTACATATCTAAGCTACCTTCACCAGCAGAAGGAGCCACTATCGTTTCATACGCCGATGACTGCACAATAATGGCCACAGGCCCACATATCGATGAGCTCTGCAACAGAATAAACGGCTACGTCCCTGATCTCTCCAGTTTTTTCGCCTCGCGAAACCTGGCATTATCACCGACTAAATCTTCCGCGACCTTATTTACAACATGGACGTCCCAAATGTCGACCATTTTGAACATCCACGTCGATGGCACTACGCTACCGACTGTCCTACACCCCAAAATCTTGGGTGTGACGTTTGATCAGGATCTACATTTTTGTGAGCACGCAGCCGCAATTGTTCCGAAAATCCAGAGCCGTAATAAAATCCTCAAATCCCCTCCTGGCAGTACCTGGAGAAAATATAAAGAAACGCCCATTACTACATACAAAGCAATTGGCCAGCCGTTTACGTGCTACGCGTCACCCATATTGTCGCCAAGCCTAAAAATTACCCACTGGAAGAAGCTACAGGCCTGCCAAAATACTGCTCTCAGAATCGCCACGGGCTGTCTTCTAATGTCCCCAGAGCACCATCTACATGAGGGGAGAATACTCCCCATCAGGGAGAGAAATGAGATGCTAACCAAACAGTTCCTGCTGAATACCCAGAAACCTGGGCCTCCAAACAGACCTCTGATTGATGAGCCAACACCGCCTAGGGGCTTAAGGAGTAAGCATTTTGAAGAAATACGGCACCTGAGAACCCAGCCGTATGAAGCAAGAAAATACAAGCTGGTCCTTGGTGAACTCCACAAACAGGCGTCGGACCTTTATGTCAGGAATTGCCCGGTGACTCCAGTACTCGGAAAACAGTACCCAAAACTTGTGGAAGAGGAACGCATACTCCCCAGGGAAACGCGTGTCACTCTTGCTCAACTTCGTTCTGGATACGGTAACAGGTTAAACTCTTACATATCCAGAATCAACCCCGACATACAAATGTTTGCTCCGCTTGCAATGTGTCCCCACATGACACCAACCATCTCTCTAATTGTAATGTGGAACCAACGCCTCTAACCCCCCTTTCATTATGGTCCACAACAGCAAGTTTCCTTGGACTCCCGTTAGAAGATATTGATGACAATTTGTGATCGGTCGCGGCTTTTCGGTGGGGCGAAGCACTGCTACAACAACCAAAATTACTCACTGATTGTCGTTGGGGAACGCCCTGATAACCTATGTGCAAAATTTCAAAGTTCACAACCCCTTTGGTTTACGAATAAAACCAATTGGTCCGTTAATGTATAGCGGACCCTAAATTTCGACAAAGTTATGTGTTTACGAGTGTCCTTTGTGTGTATGATAAAAATCTTTGTACATAACTGCACAATATTCCTTTATGAAGAAAAAAAAACTTAACTTCTATTAGCACATAACCGGTGTTTTATTTTGCAGCTTGGAAAGAACTGGATATTTATAAAAGCTTACGGTGAAAGATACTCCTTCGACTGAACCTGTAGCAAAACATCGATCGCCAGCATTGCATGCTCCGCTTAAAATTTGATGACAATTCATTTCTTCTCAATGCGAAAACAATTTAACAAGCATTAGTTGCTTGATTACAGATTAATACAACTTAGGGGCTAGTGGTGGCATACTACCGATTGTGCTACATTTCCTATTCGATCAACTTTGGTCGCTTTTAGCGAACTCCACAAATCATATATCCAGATTGCGCATTCAATTGTTCAAAATTGCTTGGTTCTGCGCATGTGCGTCACAGTTGACTTCTTGAGCGAATGAAAGAGAGAAAGAAAAAAACAAGAGCTAAAGAAAAATTACGTATGGATTGTCCATAAAAAACAGCTGCTTTTTTGTTTATATGCGCAATGCGCAATCATCTGTCTGTTATTTGTGAGCGAACCTTATTTTTGTTCACAAATCACCCACGAATATTGCGCAATGCGCATGAAAACATTATATCAGCTGTTTTTACAAAGTTTTAATTGACCCTTTTCCTTTAGCTCTTTTTTTTCTCGCCCTTTTTTTCATTCGCTCAAGCATCAACGGTGAGAAATGCACGGACTTTTAAAAAGAGAATGTTGGTAGACGTAAAATTAAAATATTGGTAGAAGTTGATAGATTTTTTTCCAAGAAAACTATAGCTACAGTTTATATTAGTACTAGACAATTCATAACTTACGGAAATAACACTTTACAAAAACATGTAAACAAAACAAGAAAATACTTGTAAATTTGTATATGCATAGCTTATGCCTATATGATACTTGTTTTTTTCCTGTATTCTGAGCTTCATTATTCCCAAAAAACTGATGAAAACAGCGCAGGAAAATATTTGAAGTGCTCATTGACTACATTTATTTCATAAACTTAGTGAATTCATACAAGTGGCGAATGCTTGAAAAAACGTTCACAATAGTAAACAGCCTGGATCACCTGTTGAATCGCTGTTCGTTTACTTATGTAAATCACTGCTCAATAGTATTTTTCAAACATTTTTGTAGACGACCGGTACATTGCATTACTTAAATATTTTACAATGTTTGCTAAACTGGACGCTCATATTTTCTCTATTACTTAGCTTTAAAAATCAATATTGATTTTCAGTCTCATTTTCTGTTGACACATCTAAAAGAAAAATTAGTTTGAAACAGAATGGACAGTTCACGGCACTTCAATTTATTAACCGCTAGAAAAAAACAAACCTTTCTTCCATTAGGGCTGACTACATTCACGACGGCGGTGTAGCCGTCACATCTGTCATATTATTTTTACACATGTTCTTATGAGCGTCGTTATTTTCGGCAGGACAGAGCAACACGACAATCAATCTCGAAAGCCGTTGTAGCCAGATTAAACCTACCCTTCAAAAAACGCGAGTACTCTATAAATAATGTAAGGAATACTCCCTTGCCCTGCAAAAATTGTTGGATTACGTGTTCCATTTTCTTCATGTTGGTGTACTCTAACAAAATTCTCCTTTGCAATAAGTTTGCGGACCACCATCAGCCGATCATTGCTCGTTTTTTAACGACCGTGATCACGACAGGATGTCGATCGAACAGAGTTGCCAAAAGTAAAATATTGCATATAAATAACTGATAATAAAATTTTACTATGGCAACTCTGATAAAATGCAACTGCGCATTGGCTTTATGTATACATACTATAATATAGAGAAATATTAGTTTCTTTATTCACGCAAATGCTAAATAACATAAGAATATTCGTAGTAAAAAATATAAAAGTTGTATTGCCCCTCTTCATTTACTTTCATTTTAAATTAAATTCACTCCGATAATTCTTTCCGACAGAATTCCTCTTTAGTACTTTGGCATATGATCCTCTGTGGGTGCTCCATGGAGTACTACAGTGAAAGTACTTTGGAAAGTACTCTGACGTATGTACTCTATGGAATACTCACAAACAAAGCGAGAGTGGGATCACCTACTCCTCTCCTAGGACATCGCAATGTTAATTGGAGCACATTTTTTTTATGAATACAGATTAGATTTGGAGTAGTCCTATACTCCCAAAGGAGTATTCTTTACATTATTTATAGAGAAATCGCGTTTTTTGAAGGGTGGGAGTATAGGACTGCTCCAAATCTAATCTGTATTCATACAAAAAATGTGCTCCAATTAACATTGCGATGTCCTAGGAGAGGAGTAGGTGATCCCACTCTCGCTTTGTTTGTGAGTATTCCATAGAGTACATACGTGAGAGTACTTTCCAAAGTACTTTCACTGTTGTACTCCATGGAGCACCCACAGAGGATCATATGCCGAAGTACTAAAGAGGAATTGTGTCGGAAAAATTATCGAAGTGAATTTAATTTAAAATGAAAGTAAATGAAGGGGGCAATACAACTTTTATATTTTATACTACGAATATTCTTATTTTATTTAGCATTTGCATAAATAAAGAAACTAATATAATATGTATACATAAAACCAGTGCGCTGTTGCATTTTATCAGAGTTGCCAAAGTAAAATTTTATTATTAGTTATTTGCATGCAATATTTTACTTTTGGCAAATCTGTTCGATCGTCATCGTGTCGTGATCACTGTCGTTAAAACACGAGCAATGATCGGCTGATGGTGGGCCGCAAACGCATTGCAAAGGAGTATTGTTGGAGTACTCCAACATGAAGAAAATGGAACACGTAATCCAACAATTTTTGTAGGGTAATTCTATATTTGGGAAGCTACAGTGAGTGGCGTCCTTTTTGTTTTGTCAATAAAAACTAAAATAGAAGTAAAAAACAGATAATAAAAGAAAATCATTCTTTTGGACATTTTTTAAACATAATTAATATTTTTTTCTAAATTTTTCGCTACTGCTTGCTATAATTTATATTGGTGGCTGTCGCTTTCAAAGTAATCAAGAAGCCAATGCTTGGTTACGGTTGTCGTCAAGCTTTGCTTTATGTGGTTGTAGTCTGTAAGCGCCGTGTTGAATGTTATCAGCCTTATTCTCTGACCATTCGCGACAGCCGTTCTCCCTGATAGTAATTATTTGACAGGTAGGTGTGGCAATGGCGGAATAGAAGAATTTTTCACTTGTATGAATTCACAATGTTCATAAAAATATTTATTTCTTGTTTAAATTTGTGCGCAAATTTTTCAAAATTGGCTAGTTTGGTTAGTGTCACCTCTTAATGTTATTTGGGTGTGATCGGCAATTAAATAGTAGTAGTAGTAGTAGTGATTTATTTATTTTCTTTCAACTAGTAATTACAAAAGTAAAGCAATATATAAATAAATAAAGATTCCAGACAATAACAATAAATGTTGTGTGTCTTAATATCACTTATAACTAAACACCTCATTTATGAAAATTCGTTGACAATAAGTTCTCTATACTTAAGGCAATTTCTTATATAAACAAAGAGTGAATTATAGTTATAACCCTTAAGGATATTTACCCCCTCAGCAGATCGAAAACTTTCTCACCAAACCAATTAAACCGTATGTCTTTATATATGGGAAATACCACAATGAAGTGATAGGTGTCTTCAGCTACACATAAATTGCACATAGAACAGTATTTGGAAAAAACATTTTTAAAACATCGAGCATTAAGATTTAGCAAGCCACCCCTTGCTCGGAATATCAGACTTATGGCGTATGCAGAATACTCATCGTTAAAATAGGTAGAGTACATAGGGAGCAAGTCGGAGTAAACATCATGTGACGACTGAATAGAGCTATCGGCATAGTCTGCAAACTCTTTTTGAAACAATTTCTGTAGTAAAATTGGTATGCACATATTAAGCGATGCGGCAGAAAAGTCAGACAGAGGCACCATGTCGACACTTTCATAAACGTTTCTCCACTTTTTGACCCAGTACGACACTTGTCTCACTGTCTCCTCTGCTACAACTCGGCTCAGTCTATTTGCAATCGGCAATTAAATACTTTTACCTAATACTATGTTCAAACAGAAAAATAAATTGAGGCAATTTCGATTTAAATTGAGTGGTGTTCATACAACTCAATTTAGCTTACACAATAATAATTTGATAGCTGGTTGGCTCTTCTTTACAGCAACAACATACCTTTGTTCAGACTGTCAAAATGTGCGTGTTGGTATTAGGCGAATGCAATGGAGTGAAAACATAAAGCTTTGAAATTTTTGTGCGTTGTAAGAAAATTTCTTCAATGTTTTGGTTTCATTTTGAGTTTGCCATCTTCCTGTGTCAATCCCTACTCCAGTGAAATGAAAAAAATAAAATCGGCTGATGAGATGAGACAACCATATATTTGAGTCATGCGTAAAATGGACGTTTAAATCTACTCAATAAACACACTTTACGAGGCTGCATTTGCAGTTTGAAACAATTTATTACGCAATTTCCTTTAAATTGGCAATTTATGACTACAATTTATTGTATGATAAATTGCGTAATAAATTGCCCAAATGGTATAAATTGCCAATTTTGGGTGTGTCTGTACATATTATAATGATAGCAGTATTTGGTTGCAATGCAAATATATTGGCCCGTAATCATAGTCGCTGGCTAAAATTCCCTTT
The DNA here is from genome assembly GCF_040869045.1 of Eurosta solidaginis. Classification (NCBI taxonomy): domain Eukaryota; kingdom Metazoa; phylum Arthropoda; class Insecta; order Diptera; family Tephritidae; genus Eurosta; species Eurosta solidaginis. The sequence continues at coordinate 93,869,549 of NC_090322.1, forward strand.
AGTTAAAATCTTGTCTAAATTAAAAATGGCATTTAAAACTTTGTTCTGTCATAGACATATTTAATACAGTTTTCAGCTAAAATAAGCATAGACTGGGTATCCGCATGAAAAGAGGTATTGATTGGCGCTATGAAGAAATTTTTAAGAAATTTTAAAAGTTCACCCTGTTCCTTACAACCGTGGTCACTTGACTCCACGTATAAAAAATGATAATTTTTTACTTGACAAAAACTCTTACAATACCACAAAAATTGTCAAAGGAGTACCTGAAAACGCGTTTTGATCATAATCCGGTGGCGGATAATTATCATTCAATTCTATTTAAAAGTTATTAGCAAACGTTTTGTTAAAATTCGCTGTTTTTTATCAGCCGCCAATTTAAAATTGAGTGCACAATCTTTAAATTGACCATGAACATACTTATTTGAAGAAAATTTACTTAATTTCATTCTTAAAAAATTATTTAAATCTAGCAACATAAACGAATGAGTAGTCAAAGCGGATTTGGGTTCCTTAAAGCAAAGAAAGCAATAAGGCTATCCACTTATACACTCTTATTCATGTTGAATAGTTTATATAGTTTGTAAGAAAAGTTGTTTGCATTAAGACAGATGTGACGGCCAAAATGATGCAATCCTTAAATGTTAAGTGGCCCTAACTGTTAAAGCCGTTTAATTTAATAGACCCGAAACCGAATAGGGGTATCTCTAACCTCGATACTAATAAATATGCAGGACATTCAGTGATAATCAGGTTAAATCAAATTTAGGTTTGTCTTCGCAAAGTCAGCATAAATAAAAGGAATTTAGTATAGTTTGCCATAGGAAAGAAGTGACCTAGAATTTTGAGCCATTGTACATGAACCTGCAAAGTGTAAGTCCCTTTTACATTAGAAAATAATTGAACACAAGTCGATCATGACATAGACTAAGAGGGTGATAAAGGAGGAAGTAGTTCAGCAGCCCCCGTACCAAGCAGTTCTTAAAATTTTTGTTGCTAATTCCTGTTGTATGCCGTGTTTTATTTCACGCTTTCTTTTAAGAGGAATTGGCAAATGTAAAGGGGAATAGAAGACACAAAAAGAAATGCCAGCGTAATTGAATTCAAGAATTCTGTAATGTAATTTAATAATTAGAAGACGGAAACAAGAAACTGTTCTTTTATAATTAGATATTCACAAAAAAACCGAATAATTACCCTCAAACGGCTGCAAAACTGATGAAAATTGTATCAGCGCAAAACGCCTTTTTAGTTAATTCTTTTCTGTGTACAACAATATCACCAAAATTACATCAACCATATGAAAGTCTTAAACTTTTTTTTTATCTTCACAGAATAAAAGTCAGGCGGGGATTTAGGGGGGAGGGAGGGGAAATAGGGGACCCCCCCCCAAAAGGTCCAGAAATCCGAATTTGGTTCAGATATTAACATATACACTTATTGAAATTATTCATTCATGCCTATTATATATTTTCAAATTGTTAGATTACGATGATTTGATAAACAAAACGAGAAAATCACGAAACATCATACTGTGAAGATTATTTCCGCATCTCCATGTACATTCCTCTTCTGGAAAATATTATAGAAGATTTGAAAATTCGAGTTTTGTGTCCCCTTTCTTTTGAAGTTGAGTAGCAGCCTATAGGCTTCACCGATTTTGAAAATTCAAACACCAATTTGCTTGTAATTAAAAATTCTTTAAAAGCACATTTTTTATTTCTGTGAAATAAATTTCTATTTTTAAAATTGTTGCAAAAACCGTGCAAAAAAAAATGTTCTGGAGCACATTTTTGCACGCAAGGAAAACCACATACGCAAAATTTTACTCTATGATATTCCGTTGAGAAAAAAATGGCCCGCAGTACTGATGCTAGATATTTTCATTTGTACACCTTGGACTTGAAGATTTTCCATACAATATTTTATTTTTCAAAATAAAACAAAATTTATGAAACTTTTTGAAATATCAAAACTCACAAATATCTTTAAATGCGGAATAGTCTTAATTAAAGATTTCGCATATGTGGACCCAAGTAACCATCCCACATTTTAAGATTGTGTAATTTTCGTCACAAACATATTAATACGCATTTTGTCGGGGAAGCTTTTTTCACTTCCAATTAAGTTCATCGCGTTTAAATAGCAAATTGTTTAATTTCTCGAACCTTTTGACAGCAGACCACCAATTTAAAACCTATTTTAAAAAATTAAAATCGGGCTCATATCATTTTAAATTTAAAATACTTTTTTAGAGATAAAATAGTGTTTAAGTGGACTATAACAGACTTAAATGATATTTAATTTAGAACCATGATTAAACCAATAAAACTCTATTTTATTTCAACTATGATTACGGGCCATTGAAATGTTGGTAGATTTTTGGGCTTTGGTGGTAGAAGTGGCAGAAAATGAAAATGGGCCAAAAAGTTGGTAGATCTACCAATAAAGTGGTAAGGTCCGTGCACTGACTGTGAGGTAGTGTGCAGAACGAAGCACTTTTGAACTCGTTAATGTGCAATCTAGTTAAGTGATTTGTGATTTTTGTTGATACGTTGCATACGTAATTGCGTCAGACACTCGCCAAAATATCGCCCAAGCAGCCATTGTGAATCCGTTGACACAGATAAAATCCGGACGGCATCGATATCCGGTTAATATTCGTTTGTGAAGCTATCCGGATATCCGGATGTATGAAGATCCGGTTAATAACCGTATTTTTGAATATCCAGTGAAAGCAACAAATTGATGTACCATATATGTATGTTTATTTAACATTAATAACAATAAATTTGTGGCGCATTTACATCAATTAACAACGCTTTTCACAATATAAACAAATTGCACTGTTCTTATTTTCACTTGTTTGTAAAATTGTACCTTTTTAATTTTTTCCATTAATTTAATAATCTACAAATATATTTTGTGAATAATTGTTCGATGTTTGCTTCGTTCAATTCTGATATGTAGATATTCTACTTATATATTCCAGTATCCGGACATACGGATATCCGGATTTTCCGTTTACGTATCCGGATAGCCGAACAGCGGATATCCGGATAGCCGGATTTTTTGCTTAGCTATCCGGTTATTCGAATATCCGGTTTATCCGGATAGTTGAAAAATCCGGATGCAGTTCACAGCCCTAGTGCAAAGTCAACCAATGATAAAAACAAAATAAAAGATGCCCTAATTGAAAGATTAGATCAAAATACCTATATATTGCTGAACCCAAAGTACATTGCCCAAAAACTGTTGTTGCTAATATTAGTCCGGAACATAAGGCAGAAGAAATAGTTAGTAGGATTGCTGCTCAAAATGAAGGATTGAGAGAGGCCAAATTGAAATGTGTAAAAATTATCCATTCTAAGAGAGATAACAGAACTGCACATATCAATGCCATAATTGAAATAGAGCACAAATATTTTGAAGACGCTTTGAAATGCAAGAAAATTAACGTTGGTTGGGGTTGATGCCCAGTTTACGATGGGCAAACGGTCAGAAGATTCTATAAATGTTCAGGATTCAATCACATAGCAAGTAATTGCACTCACAAACAAAGATGTAGCAAGTTTTTAGGGGAGCATAAAGTTAAGGAATGTAAAGATAGTGCACCTTTAAACAAATGCGGAAACTGGTTGGATGCCAATAACCAGTTAGGATTCAGGTTATGTACTGATCATAACATTATGGCCCGGTTTCACCAACTCGACTTAACTTAGTTAAGTCATATTTTTTAATTTTTCTGTTTCACCACCAATGCTTAACTAAGTCGCAAATTAGCCTACCTGTCAGCTGGCTTATTCTCGACTTTCAACAGTGTTGCTGTAGTACAAATTTTGAGTCGAATTAAATGGCACTATTTATACTTATTTCATTATGCAAATATAGCAACCCCGCTATTGTTGACATCTGCAATTTCTTTGAAGTGGCTTATTTTATTTTATTATCGGTGGAAAATTTATAAAAAATTTAATGGATCTTCGAGATTCTGGCGAAAGCGATTGCGACTTTGAAGCTCTGGAGGTAATCGTGCTGCGACGAAAAAGAAAAATAAAAGAGCGTCCTGACTTTTTTCTACATTATGACGATGTTGACTTTCGCGAACGATTTCGTATGTGCAAAGATGCTGCTTGGTTTGTTTTTTCTTTAATAAAAGACAAAATTTATCTTGGAGCACGGTAAGTTTACATCATATTTTATAAATGTTGCCCTAAATTACTTCTTCGTTTACAGCAACAACGCAATGCAGCCACATCAAATGTTTTTCATCGCACTCCGGTTCTATGCTTCAGGATCTTTTCAGCAAATTGTGGCAGACCTTTCGGGAGTTTCAAAAGCAAGTGCCTCACGTGCAATTACGCTAGTTTCCTACCATCTAGCATCCTTGCGACCAGATTTTGTAAAATTTCCTCAAACGGAACAGGACCGCTTGGAAACACAGGCTGCTTTTAAAGAAAAGGCAAATTTTCCGCGTGTAATTGGGGCAATGGACTGCACCCATGTTAAAATCAATTCCCCAGGTGAATATGCGTCAATATCTCTGTATTAATTTATAAACACTTCCCAAGGCAGCCGGTTCTGTCCGGCTGTCATTTCAGTGTAATCCCATTTAATCTGTTGCGTTCCTCCCACAAATTGTCATCCTCCCAGCAGATCCTTGCAGCGGAGTAAAAATCTAGTTGAGGGGTCGACTGCTAATACGCTACCAAAAATATCGGGAGAGGTATCAAAAGATGCGTATTAATCTCGAAAATAATAATCCGAAGGCGGAAAATAAAAATGTTATCTCAGTTCGCAGATATTTGCAGTTGAAGTTGGCGATTTTCATGTGGTTGTTGTAATGTTGTCGTACCCACAAAAAAAATTGTGAACATAAGTGTTTTGCGCGGACGATAACCTCGGACAATAACCACGCCCACTTGTTCAAAATTGAAAATTTATAAAAATGGAAAAATGAGATAATTCAATAACAAGGTAGTGAAATTTGCTAGGTGGATTTGTTTTATGACGCAAAACATAAATTCTCAAAAAGATTGGTATATGGGCATGGCAAAACCCACATTTAGAAGAAGAAAATTTGGAAGTTTAAAAAGCCGTAAATCAAAAGCCGTGAAAGATATTATATTTGCTTTGCAAATGAACAAAAGTGCCTGAAAGCCACTCCTACTTCAGCTTTTCAATTGCACAGCTGGGTATATAATGTTTGGTTTCACCCGAACTGAGACCTTCTTACTTGTTTTTTAGTTTTGATTTTGCTCTGAAAAGTGTTAACACTGCACTAAATTTTTTTGTGTGAAGTTATCATAAATAATAGCTTAAGAGAAAAGTTAATAATTAATAATTATTTCAACTGAAATGATTTTTTTCTGTTTTTCACAACAAAAAGTGAAACTGTATCTTATAGAAGACTCACGTTTTTAGTTGCAGAGGGGTCATCTTTTGCATCGTGCTCCTTTTTAGTTTTTCCTAAAAATTGGCGGGACGGGACCTACTTGTTTTATGCCGACCCCGAACGGCATCTGCGAGGCAGATGAGTTTTCACTGAGAGCTTTTCATGGCAGAAATACACTCGAATTTTCATGTGGTTGTTGTAATGTTGTCGTACCCACAAAAAAATTGTGAACATAAGTGTTTTGCGCGGATATAGTTTTGGTCTCCAAACCGGTGTTGGACCCACCCAGGGTAATTTTTTATAAGCGCGGCCGTAGGCCGCCAATGCATAGGTGTTCTGCGCAAAAATACGATGGATCTCACCCCCGGTTTCGGAGGGAACAGCGGGTCATTTTTCGGCTTTTCGTTAATATTTTTTGACCGAGTTAAAATTTTTATTTTCCGCCTTCGAATTATTAATACTGATGTCAAGGCGCGTCGTTTGACACCTCTTTCGATATTTTTGGACGCGTATTAGCAGTCGACCCCTCATATAGATTGTTACCTGCATCGGGACTGGGCCATACTCTCCTGCTCCGGGAAGGTATCGAATCCTAAGGGCGCCCCGTAGTCTACGCCTCAGCGCCCCTCACTACCTTCCAGCAGCTCTGCTGCTCAACAAGCGACGCCCCACGGCGTCACCAGCTCAAACGGCCGCTTCCACTCATGCAATGGCGAGCATCAGCACCCGCTCCCGTCTTCTGCTCCCCTCTTGGAACCAACGCCTTTAACAACCCTCTCATTAGGGTCCACCCCTGTTGAAACAGCAAGTTTCCTTGGACTCCCGTTAGAGGACATTGATGACAATTTGTGATCGGTCGCACCTATTGGATGGGGCGAAGCACTGCTACAACAACAACATTAATTTATATACAGGTGGTGATGATGGTGAAGTCTTTCGAAATAGAAAAGGGTTTTTTTCTTTTAATGTGCAGACAATATGCGACAGCAAAATGAATATATTGGATATTGTAGCTCCATGGCCAGGATCTGTGCGTGATTCAAGAATTTTTCGGAATTCGCGCATTTCCTATCGGCTTGAAAATAGGGAGTTCCAGAATGGCCTAATAATGGCTGATAGTGGCTATGAAAACTCGAGCGTCGTGTTGACACCTCTTTCAAATTGTACAAATAGAGCAGAAAGTTTGTATAATGAGTCGCATATCAGAACACGTAATTGCGTCGAGCGCTCATATGGTGTGTGGAAACGTAGATTTCCTGTGCTATCAATGGGAATTCGAATGAAAGTCACTAGAGTTCCTTACATCGTTGTAGGAACAGTAGTATTGCATAATGTTTGCATTCGCTTTAATGATAAATCCGCACCACAACTTTCACCTGAAGTTAACGATGCTGTAATTAATGTTTTAACAGTCCCGCCAAATCGCTCAAATGAAGGGCGATCTCGAAATGACCATACCAGAAGAACAATAATTGATAAATATTTTGCTCGGCTATAACTTCACAATAATAAGGCAATATTAAAGTATATTTTGCTTGCCTAGCATATTCATATATCCTTTAATGCGAAACAAAATTTTTAATACATATTTTCAATGGTAGTCACCTATGGTCATGAGCGAACATATTTAGTGGAAGAGAAAATTCTGCATCCAAATGTAACCCGTCAGGGTGATATCGATATTTTGCAGCATAATGCTTACCGAACCAAATTTAGTACTACGCGCCAACATTTCAAAAACTAAAAAACTTCCAGCAACCGATTGATAACAACACTATATTCGATGGCATTGCGGCCAATCACAAACAGCAGCAGCTCGATAATGAAAACACCCTTAAAGTCAATAAAAGCCTTTGATATTCCTAAAGGAGAACGTAAGTAGAAATACATTTCTGTATTTTCTTTTTAAAATAAATTGTATTATTTCTTCACAAATCCATTCTATTAAAGCTAACTGGAAAACACCAACGCTACCACGTGAACTCAGTTCTTTCATGGCAGATACATATGTCTACTAAAAGCTACTAAAAGCGATTAAAGCACGTTTGAAGGGTAAGGAAGGGCGTATACGTGGTAATTTGATGGGTAAACGATTTCTCAGCACGTACTGACATAACACCAGATCCAAATTTGCGTATCGATCAAGTCGGTGTGCCACGTTCAATAGCACAAAATTTAACATTTTCAGAATTGGTTACACCATTCAATATCGATCGCATGCAAGAGTTAGTAAATATCCTTTCGCTAAATATATTTTACGTGATTATGGTAAGCGTGTAGATTTGCGTTTCCATCCTTAACCTTCAGATTTGCATTTACAATGTGGCTATAAAGTCGAAAGACATTTACGCGATGATGATTTAGTTATTTTCAATCGTCAACCTAAACTATATAAAATGAGTATGATGAGACATCGTATCAAAGTGCTGCCTTGGTCAACATTCCGTATGAATTTGTCATGCACATCACCATATAATGCTGATTTTGATGGTGATGAATATACATATAAATTAAAATTGCTGGCCGTTTCTACGGTAATATTCAGGCTGTTATTAACAATTGGTTGTTATTGGAAGGTCACAGTATCGACATCGGTGATACAATTGGTGATCCTCAAACTTATAATGCAGATGGCAATTAAGAAAGCCAAAGATGATATCATTAACGGTATACAACACGGAGTTGGACCAACACCTGGTGCGTTATCTCACGTGCAATACATTTTCTTTTTATCTCTTAAACTTATTTTTCACTTACAGGTAATACTTTGCGTCAAACTTTCGAAAATCAAGTCATTCGTATACCAAAATATGCTCGTGACAAAACTGGTGGTTCTCCTAAGAAATCGCCTACCGGGTATAATAATTTAAAGGCTGTGGTGGTGTCGGATTCTAAAGGTTCCAATATTAATATCTCACAGGTTATTGCTTGTGTGGGTCAATAGAACGTTGAGGGTAAACGTATACAATATGGTTTTCGCAAACGTACTTTGTCACATTCCATTACGATTACGGTCCTGAGTCACATGGTTTCGTAGAAAATTCATTACCTTGCCGGTTTGACGCCATCAGAATTCTATTTTCACGCTATGGGTGGTCGTGAAGGTCTTATCGATACTGCTGTAAAAACTGCTGAAACTGGTTAAACGTCGTTTAATTAAGGCTATGGAGTCTGTTATGGTTAACTGTGATGGCACAGTACGTAACTCTGTAGGTCAACTGATTCAGTTGCGTTATGGCGAAGATGGTTTGGCTAGTGAAACAATAGAATTTCAAAATCTACTACCGTTAAGCTATCGAATAAAGAATTAAAAAGATTCAAATTTGATTGGTCAAATGAACGTTATATGCGTAAAGTTTTTACAGATGATGTTGTAAAAGAGTTGAGCGAAAGCGGTAATGCATTGCCCGAATTGGAAATTGAATGGGATCAATTGTGTCGCGATCGTGAAGCGCTGCGTGAAATTTTCCCCAATAGGGATTCGAAGGTAAAACACATTGTTTACTTTTAAATTAAGCAAAAACTTATGTTATAACTTATTTTAATTGAGTAGGTCGTATTACCGTGTAATTTGCAACGCATGATTTGGAATGTACCGAAAATCTTGCATATTAACAAACGCATGCCAACCGATCTGTCGCCTTTGTGCGTTATTAATGGCGTGCATGATTTATTACAACGTTGTGTTATTGTGGTCGGTAATGATCGTTTGGCAAAACAGGCTAATGAGAATGCTACGCTACTGTTTCAATGTTTGGTACGTTCGACGCTCTGCACGAAATATGTAGCAGAAGAGTTTCGTTTATCGACTGAAGCGTTTGAATGGTTGATTGGAGAGATTGAAACACGTTTTCAGCAAGCACAAGCGAATCCTGGTGAAATGGTGGGCGCTTTAGCTGCACATAGTTTGGGTGAACCTGCTACACAAGTGCGTAATTATGGTGTGTTGATAAATATTTGTCTTACTTATTTTTTATTTGTATTGTAGATGACACTCAACACTTTCCATTTTGCTGGTGTATCATCGATGAACGTAACATTTCAAAATAAACTAAAGGCTTCCTCACTAACTGTTTTCTTCAGAGGCGGTGCTGCACGATATGCTGAGAAAGCAAAGAATGAACCTTTTGACAGCAGACCACCAATTTAAAACCTATTTTAAAAAATTAAAATCGGGCTCATATCATTTTAAATTTAAAATACTTTTTTAGAGATAAAATAGTGTTTAAGTGGACTATAACAGACTTAAATGATATTTAATTTAGAACCATGATTAAACCAATAAAACTCTATTTTATTTCAACTATGATTACGGGCCATTGAAATGTTGGTAGATTTTTGGGCTTTGGTGGTAGAAGTGGCAGAAAATGAAAATGGGCCAAAAAGTTGGTAGATCTACCAATAAAGTGGTAAGGTCCGTGCACTGACTGTGAGGTAGTGTGCAGAACGAAGCACTTTTGAACTCGTTAATGTGCAATCTAGTTAAGTGATTTGTGATTTTTGTTGATACGTTGCATACGTAATTGCGTCAGACACTCGCCAAAATATCGCCCAAGCAGCCATTGTGAATCCGTTGACACAGATAAAATCCGGACGGCATCGATATCCGGTTAATATTCGTTTGTGAAGCTATCCGGATATCCGGATGTATGAAGATCCGGTTAATAACCGTATTTTTGAATATCCAGTGAAAGCAACAAATTGATGTACCATATATGTATGTTTATTTAACATTAATAACAATAAATTTGTGGCGCATTTACATCAATTAACAACGCTTTTCACAATATAAACAAATTGCACTGTTCTTATTTTCACTTGTTTGTAAAATTGTACCTTTTTAATTTTTTCCATTAATTTAATAATCTACAAATATATTTTGTGAATAATTGTTCGATGTTTGCTTCGTTCAATTCTGATATGTAGATATTCTACTTATATATTCCAGTATCCGGACATACGGATATCCGGATTTTCCGTTTACGTATCCGGATAGCCGAACAGCGGATATCCGGATAGCCGGATTTTTTGCTTAGCTATCCGGTTATTCGAATATCCGGTTTATCCGGATAGTTGAAAAATCCGGATGCAGTTCACAGCCCTAGTGCAAAGTCAACCAATGATAAAAACAAAATAAAAGATGCCCTAATTGAAAGATTAGATCAAAATACCTATATATTGCTGAACCCAAAGTACATTGCCCAAAAACTGTTGTTGCTAATATTAGTCCGGAACATAAGGCAGAAGAAATAGTTAGTAGGATTGCTGCTCAAAATGAAGGATTGAGAGAGGCCAAATTGAAATGTGTAAAAATTATCCATTCTAAGAGAGATAACAGAACTGCACATATCAATGCCATAATTGAAATAGAGCACAAATATTTTGAAGACGCTTTGAAATGCAAGAAAATTAACGTTGGTTGGGGTTGATGCCCAGTTTACGATGGGCAAACGGTCAGAAGATTCTATAAATGTTCAGGATTCAATCACATAGCAAGTAATTGCACTCACAAACAAAGATGTAGCAAGTTTTTAGGGGAGCATAAAGTTAAGGAATGTAAAGATAGTGCACCTTTAAACAAATGCGGAAACTGGTTGGATGCCAATAACCAGTTAGGATTCAGGTTATGTACTGATCATAACATTATGGCCCGGTTTCACCAACTCGACTTAACTTAGTTAAGTCATATTTTTTAATTTTTCTGTTTCACCACCAATGCTTAACTAAGTCGCAAATTAGCCTACCTGTCAGCTGGCTTATTCTCGACTTTCAACAGTGTTGCTGTAGTACTATTTATACTTATTTCATTATGCAAATATAGCAACCCCGCTATTGTTGACATCTGCAATTTCTTTGAAGTGGCTTATTTTATTTTATTATCGGTGGAAAATTTATAAAAAATTTAATGGATCTTCGAGATTCTGGCGAAAGCGATTGCGACTTTGAAGCTCTGGAGGTAATCGTGCTGCGACGAAAAAGAAAAATAAAAGAGCGTCCTGACTTTTTTCTACATTATGACGATGTTGACTTTCGCGAACGATTTCGTATGTGCAAAGATGCTGCTTGGTTTGTTTTTTCTTTAATAAAAGACAAAATTTATCTTGGAGTACGGTAAGTTTACATCATATTTTATAAATGTTGCCCTAAATTACTTCTTCGTTTACAGCAACAACGCAATGCAGCCACATCAAATATTTTCATCGCACTCCGGTTCTATGCTTCAGGATCTTTTCAGCAAATTGTGGCAGACCTTTCGGGAGCTTCAAAAGCAAGTGCCTCACGTGCAATTACGCTAGTTTCCTACCATCTAGCATCCTTGCGACCAGATTTTGTAAAATTTCCTCAAACGGAACAGGACCGCTTGGAAACACAGGCTGCTTTTAAAGAAAAGGCAAATTTTCCGCGTGTAATTGGGGCAATGGACTGCACCCATGTTAAAATCAATTCCCCAGGTGAATATGCGTCAATATCTCTGTATTAATTTATAAACACTTCCCAAGGCAGCCGGTTCTGTCCGGCTGTCATTTCAGTGTAATCCCATTTAATCTGTTGCGTTCCTCCCACAAATTGTCATCCTCCCAGCAGATCCTTGTAGCGGAGTAAAAATCTAGTTGAGGGGTCGACTGCTAATACGCTACCAAAAATATCGGGAGAGGTATCAAAAGATGCGTATTAATCTCGAAAATAATAATCCGAAGGTGGAAAATAAAAATGTTATCTCAGTTCGCAGATATTTGCAGTTGAAGTTGGCGATTTTCATGTGGTTGTTGTAATGTTGTCGTACCCACAAAAAAAATTGTGAACATAAGTGTTTTGCGCGGACGATAACCTCGGACAATAACCACGCCCACTTGTTCAAAATTGAAAATTTATAAAAATGGAAAAATGAGATAATTCAATAACAAGGTAGTGAAATTTGCTAGGTGGATTTGTTTTATGACGCAAAACATAAATTCTCAAAAAGATTGGTATATGGGCATGGCAAAACCCACATTTAGAAGAAGAAAATTTGGAAGTTTAAAAAGCCGTAAATCAAAAGCCGTTAAAGATATTATATTTGCTTTGCAAATGAACAAAAGTGCCTGAAAGCCACTCCTACTTCAGCTTTTTAATTGCACAGCTGGGTATGTAATGTTTGGTTTCACCCGAACTGAGACCTTCTTACTTGTTTTTTAGTTTTGATTTTGCTCTGAAAAGTGTTAACACTGCACTAAATTTTTTTGTGTGAAGTTATCATAAATAATAGCTTAAGAGAAAAGTTAATAATTAATAATTATTTCAACTGAAATGATTTTTTTCTGTTTTTCACAACAAAAAGTGAAACTGTATCTTATAGAAGACTCACGTTTTTAGTTGCAGAGGGGTCATCTTTTGCATCGTGCTCCTTTTTAGTTTTTCCTAAAAATTGGCGGGACGGGACCTACTTGTTTTATGCCGACCCCGAACGGCATCTGCGAGGCAGATGAGTTTTCACTGAGAGCTTTTCATGGCAGAAATACACTCGAATTTTCATGTGGTTGTTGTAATGTTGTCGTACCCACAAAAAAATTGTGAACATAAGTGTTTTGCGCGGATATAGTTTTGGTCTCCAAACCGGTGTTGGACCCACCCAGGGTAATTTTTTATAAGCGCGGCCGTAGGCCGCCAATGCATAGGTGTTCTGCGCAAAAATACGATGGATCTCACCCCCGGTTTCGGAGGGAACAGCGGGTCATTTTTCGGCTTTTCGTTAATATTTTTTGACCGAGTTAAAATTTTTATTTTCCGCCTTCGAATTATTAATACTGATGTCAAGGCGCGTCGTTTGACACCTCTTTCGATATTTTTGGACGCGTATTAGCAGTCGACCCCTCATATAGATTGTTACCTGCATCGGGACTGGGCCATACTCTCCTGCTCCGGGAAGGTATCGAATCCTAAGGGCGCCCCGTAGTCTACGCCTCAGCGCCCCTCACTACCTTCCAGCAGCTCTGCTGCTCAACAAGCGGCGCCCCACGGCGTCACCAGCTCATACGGCCGCTTCCACTCATGCAATGGCGAGCATCAGCACCCGCTCCCGTCTTCTGCTCCCCTCTTGGAACCAACGCCTTTAACAACCCTCTCATTAGGGTCCACCCCTGTTGAAACAGCAAGTTTCCTTGGACTCCCGTTAGAGGACATTGATGACAATTTGTGATCGGTCGCACCTATTGGATGGGGCGAAGCACTGCTACAACAACAACATTAATTTATATACAGGTGGTGATGATGGTGAAGTCTTTCGAAATAGAAAAGGGTTTTTTTCTTTTAATGTGCAGACAATATGCGACAGCAAAATGAATATATTGGATATTGTAGCTCGATGGCCAGGATCTGTGCGTGATTCAAGAATTTTTCGGAATTCGCGCATTTCCTATCGGCTTGAAAATAGGGAGTTCCAGAATGGCCTAATAATGGCTGATAGTGGCTATGAAAACTCGAGCGTCGTGTTGACACCTCTTTCAAATTGTACAAATAGAGCAGAAAGTTTGTATAATGAGTCGCATATCAGAACACGTAATTGCGTCGAGCGCTCATATGGTGTGTGGAAACGTAGATTTCCTGTGCTATCAATGGGAATTCGAATGAAAGTCACTAGAGTTCCTTACATCGTTGTAGGAACAGTAGTATTGCATAATATTTGCATTCGCTTTAATGATAAATCCGCACCACAACTTTCACCTGAAGTTAACGATGCTGTAATTAATGTTTTAACAGTCCCGCCAAATCGCTCAAATGAAGGGCGATCTCGAAATGACCATACCAGAAGAACAATAATTGATAAATATTTTGCTCGGCTATAACTTCACAATAATAAGGCAATATTAAAGTATATTTTGCTTGCCTAGCATATTCATATATCCTTTAATGCGAAACAAAATTTTTAATACATATTTTCAATGGTAGTCACCTATGGTCATGAGCGAACATATTTAGTGGAAGAGAAAATTCTGCATCCAAATGTAACCCGTCAGGGTGATATCGATATTTTGCAGCATAATGCTTACCGAACCAAATTTAGTACTACGCGCCAACATTTCAAAAACTAAAAAACTTCCAGCAACCGATTGATAACAACACTATATTCGATGGCATTGCGGCCAATCACAAACAGCAGCAGCTCGATAATGAAAACACCCTTAAAGTCAATAAAAGCCTTTGATATTCCTAAAGGAGAACGTAAGTAGAAATACATTTCTGTATTTTCTTTTTAAAATAAATTGTATTATTTCTTCACAAATCCATTCTATTAAAGCTAACTGGAAAACACCAACGCTACCACGTGAACTCAGTTCTTTCATGGCAGATACATATGTCTACTAAAAGCTACTAAAAGCGATTAAAGCACGTTTGAAGGGTAAGGAAGGGCGTATACGTGGTAATTTGATGGGTAAACGATTTCTCAGCACGTACTGACATAACACCAGATCCAAATTTGCGTATCGATCAAGTCGGTGTGCCACGTTCAATAGCACAAAATTTAACATTTTCAGAATTGGTTACACCATTCAATATCGATCGCATGCAAGAGTTAGTAAATATCCTTTCGCTAAATATATTTTACGTGATTATGGTAAGCGTATAGATTTGCGTTTCCATCCTTAACCTTCAGATTTGCATTTACAATGTGGCTATAAAGTCGAAAGACATTTACGCGATGATGATTTAGTTATTTTCAATCGTCAACCTAAACTATATAAAATGAGT
This sequence comes from Eurosta solidaginis, assembly GCF_040869045.1. Classification (NCBI taxonomy): domain Eukaryota; kingdom Metazoa; phylum Arthropoda; class Insecta; order Diptera; family Tephritidae; genus Eurosta; species Eurosta solidaginis. The sequence continues at coordinate 93,884,670 of NC_090322.1, forward strand.
ATGATGAGACATCGTATCAAAGTGCTGCCTTGGTCAACATTCCGTATGAATTTGTCATGCACATCACCATATAATGCTGATTTTGATGGTGATGAATATACATATAAATTAAAATTGCTGGCCGTTTCTACGGTAATATTCAGGCTGTTATTAACAATTGGTTGTTATTGGAAGGTCACAGTATCGACATCGGTGATACAATTGGTGATCCTCAAACTTATAATGCAGATGGCAATTAAGAAAGCCAAAGATGATATCATTAACGGTATACAACACGGAGTTGGACCAACACCTGGTGCGTTATCTCACGTGCAATACATTTTCTTTTTATCTCTTAAACTTATTTTTCACTTACAGGTAATACTTTGCGTCAAACTTTCGAAAATCAAGTCATTCGTATACCAAAATATGCTCGTGACAAAACTGGTGGTTCTCCTAAGAAATCGCCTACCGGGTATAATAATTTAAAGGCTGTGGTGGTGTCGGATTCTAAAGGTTCCAATATTAATATCTCACAGGTTATTGCTTGTGTGGGTCAATAGAACGTTGAGGGTAAACGTATACAATATGGTTTTCGCAAACGTACTTTGTCACATTCCATTACGATTACGGTCCTGAGTCACATGGTTTCGTAGAAAATTCATTACCTTGCCGGTTTGACGCCATCAGAATTCTATTTTCACGCTATGGGTGGTCGTGAAGGTCTTATCGATACTGCTGTAAAAACTGCTGAAACTGGTTAAACGTCGTTTAATTAAGGCTATGGAGTCTGTTATGGTTAACTGTGATGGCACAGTACGTAACTCTGTAGGTCAACTGATTCAGTTGCGTTATGGCGAAGATGGTTTGGCTAGTGAAACAATAGAATTTCAAAATCTACTACCGTTAAGCTATCGAATAAAGCATTAAAAAGATTCAAATTTGATTGGTCAAATGAACGTTATATGCGTAAAGTTTTTACAGATGATGTTGTAAAAGAGTTGAGCGAAAGCGGTAATGCATTGCCCGAATTGGAAATTGAATGGGATCAATTGTGTCGCGATCGTGAAGCGCTGCGTGAAATTTTCCCCAATAGGGATTCGAAGGTAAAACACATTGTTTACTTTTTAATTAAGCAAAAACTTATGTTATAACTTATTTTAATTGAGTAGGTCGTATTACCGTGTAATTTGCAACGCATGATTTGGAATGTACCGAAAATCTTGCATATTAACAAACGCATGCCAACCGATCTGTCGCCTTTGTGCGTTATTAATGGCGTGCATGATTTATTACAACGTTGTGTTATTGTGGTCGGTAATGATCGTTTGGCAAAACAGGCTAATGAGAATGCTACGCTACTGTTTCAATGTTTGGTACGTTCGACGCTCTGCACGAAATATGTAGCAGAAGAGTTTCGTTTATCGACTGAAGCGTTTGAATGGTTGATTGGAGAGATTGAAACACGTTTTCAGCAAGCACAAGCGAATCCTGGTGAAATGGTGGGCGCTTTAGCTGCACATAGTTTGGGTGAACCTGCTACACAAGTGCGTAATTATGGTGTGTTGATAAATATTTGTCTTACTTATTTTTTATTTGTATTGTAGATGACACTCAACACTTTCCATTTTGCTGGTGTATCATCGATGAACGTAACATTTCAAAATAAACTAAAGGCTTCCTCACTAACTGTTTTCTTGAGAGGCGGTGCTGCACGATATGCTGAGAAAGCAAAGAATGTGCTGTGCCGTTTAAACACACCACATTGCGTAAAGTAACAACTAACACGGCCATTTACTATGATCCCGATCCACAGCGAACTGCGATTTCAGACGATCAAGAATTCGTGAATGTTTACTATGAAATGCCCGATTTTGACCCAACACGCATTTCACCATGGCTATTACGTATTGAATTGGATCGTAAACGTACATATAGCAGTTAAGAAATAGTATCTTAAATTACATCTATGAGATCTCTTTATGTTATTGCTAATTGATTTTTGTTTTTACATCATTAAATTATCTAAAAGGCATTTTTTTGATTTTTTAAATTGATTTGATATTTGAAGTTAATTATTTTGTTAAGTTATGACGGGTCGTCTCCAATAGTTGTCTATGTCGTTGGACTTTTAATATAAAGGTAAAATAGTTAAACTACTCTATCTCATTTTATGCTTTAAAGTTTCGAACTTTAAGTTTTAACTGTGGTCTTTAATGATATCACAACGAACCTTTCATGATTTCCAAATGAGCTTTTCCTACATTGAGCATCTGCAACCTAACTAAACTCAATTCACCAATTTAAAATAAAAAAGCAAGTATAATTAACGTGATGGCGCGACTTTTACGCGTTATTTAATTTTTTAAGTTCTAATTTAACTTTTTCTAATTTAAAATTTAATATCTCCATTTCAACCGCTTGCCGCTCCCTGCATTGGAGAATATCGAGCTCATGCCTCTCACGCATAAACGTCATTTGAAGCTCCACCCTCTCTTCTTCCTTCTTCGCCAAAGAAACCTCTGCCTGCAATTTGGCTTCTGTCCATTTACTTTTAATTGAAGCCAAATGCTCCCAGGACGTGACTTTAGCATTTTTGTCACACTGTTTTTGAGGTGTCCACAGTGGTGTGCTCGTCTTCTTCCGCAGTGTGGCAGGACCGGGTACAGGCGTTTCTATATTCGGCTGTGGAAGTTCCTCGTTTTTATCCGCTGGAAAAGTCTAAATCAGTACTCAAACAACTACATAAAAATTTTAGGCAATTTACCATAAATATCTTCATTAAGGGCATCTGAATCGGCAGTATTCGGAATATCCTCCATCTCTTTGCCATTTAACATGGACAACATCCTCTCCTCCACACCTGACAAAGTCTGCGGTGTAGCAGGACCGCCGCCAGTTCCATAAACCGCCCTACGCTCTTCAGCTGCCTTGTTTTTTGCAGCAAATTTAATATTTTTATATTTTTTTTTTAGTTCTTTGCTTTCACGATAAATTTCGTTACTTGCGTTGAACTCCTGCGCAATTTTCTCCCAAGCATCGTCTTTATCTTTCACGCTGATGCAATCGGTTTTCTTTCCTTCGATTATTCCCGCATATTTACCACAAATTTCCAATAATCTGTTGGTTTCAGATGCATTAAAAGTGCATTTCCGCGACATATTGCAATTTCATTTTTAAAGAAATTAAAAAATTACCAAAACCAACTGACACCGTAACTGACAATACTTCAAATTCAGTGGGTGGCGTGTAATTAAAACGTAGCCAAAATTACTACTATGTATAAAACAGCTGATAGGTTTTAGTAACTAAGTTGGTGAAACCGAAAAAAAACTAAGCCGCAAATCTGGGCTAACTTAAGTTGCAACTAAGTTTTAGCCTTAGTCGAGTTGGTGAAATCGGCCCTATGAGTATCGATTGCCCAGTTTATCAAAGAAAACTCAAACTGGAGAAGCAAAGAGCTGGTTTTTAGCAAGCAAAAAGTAATATAATGGGAAGAAATGTTTTTAATTTAAAATGTAATTATTTAAATATCTGTAGTTTGTTAGCTAATAAAGCGGAACTTGAAAGGCTTTTAGAAGAAGTAGATCCGGACATCGTATTGTGCTCTGAAGCTAGCATAACGTCAGATATTACTGATGGGGAAATAAATATTGCTTTTTATAAAACAGTTCGTTGCGATTCGCATAGCAGGCACACAGGAGGGGTTGTATTATTTTTGAAAGAAGGAATCGCTCTTAAAGTTATATATAATAGATCCATAGAAAAAAACGTCTGGTGTGCAATAATCAAATTAAAAAATTGTTGATTTCAAATGGCAAATTGGTGTGTTATACCATTCCCCAAGCGCTAGCGATAGTGAATTTTTAGATTACTTAGATACCATACTAAGAGATGTTTATGAAAGTGGCACCAATTCCCTTTTAATTGGTGATTTTACATAAACCTAAATGTAGCTTCCGCACATAGCTGTAAAGTAAATGAGATTTTTGCTCGTTGCGCTATGAAACAAATGACAAATTTTAATACTAGAGTTACAGAAACGTCACAAACAAAAATCGGTCTATTATACACAAATGCAAACATACAGTCTTGCGTAAAACTACTAAATAATAGAATATCCGATGACGAAACAGTCTCAGATCAAAAGCGTAAAACTGAGAAATAAGTGATACGACTACGAAATGATCGAAATAAACACGCTAAAATACCACTTACGGTCCGAAACTTTGTCAACGCTGACAGCTGTCAGTTATTTGAGGCATCAATTGACACATGGATGAGGGATATTTACATCAGGGCGTAAGGCAAAGTTTCTATCAAGTTGTTAGAAGCGATATGATAAACCTGATTAAAAAATTTGTATACGTGTATGGTTTTCCGTCTTCCTTTTGCGCACGAGAATTTGCATATCGCTGTCCTTGTCTTGCCTTCGACCTATATCCCATCATCCCTGATGTAGATATATATAAGGTTTGTATAAACAAATCAGCAAACACAGCTGATGTAGACATTTGTCAAACCTGTATAAATAAAATCAAAAACCGTTCACATTTCAAATTTATCATTTATTTGCATACACAATTTTATCATATAATTATTTTACTAATGTATTATTAAAATATTAAATGTACATAAAGTTGCATGGTTGATGAGCTTGAAGCCACAAAGTAAAACAATATGTTTTCACTTTGAATTCATCTTGGAACTAATAAATATAAACGAAAATACAAAAACAAAAAAATGCATAAATTATATTATAAATAAAATGTATAAAGATATACTTACTTAAATGTAAGCATATAAATAAGCGTTGTTTATCCAGGTTTTTATACAAATTTATGTATGTGTATATGCTTAAACATTTTATTTATTACGTAATTTTTCACATTTTTGGTTTTTGTATTTATGTCAATGTTTATTAGCCCTGAGGAAGACTTCGGAGTGAAGTCGAAATTATGCAAAAGCAAACATTGTGTTTTACTCTATGGCCGCAAGCTCAACAAACATACCACAACAAAGAAATAATAAACAACAAAGAAGTTAGCGACAATTTAAGATGTATACAAATAATATAAAGCTCGTTAAGCTGTATGGCAAATGATGTATATCTGTGGCATTTTTTTAAACTAGCCTAACTCGATCTCAGAATAAATATCAAAGTTGTTTAAATTTAGTTACAAAAATGTTAACAATTTGTTTTACTAATCAATCTCTAATAGATACCAATTAGCTAAAGATATATTTCTTAAAGCTAATTATAGCTAAATAGATCACAGTAAGTATTTTTGTCATTTATTTATTTCAGTCTACTGATTTCAAATCTTACAGGCTAGAATAAGTTTAATGATATTTCAGGTTCTATTGAATTTAACATTTTCAATTAAATATGGTAAACAAAACAAGTTTGAACATATAAAAACGTATACCTAAATCAATCACATCGGAGTATTTGTCACATCGAAATAAAATACATATAACACAGAATATAATATAGTACATGTAGCAACGAACACGAAAATAGCAGTGGCGATTTTTATAAAATTTAGTAAACAAAACTCCTAACCTAGCATGCAACAAATTAATAAATTGGTCCAATAAACACAATTTTAAAAACTCTTTTTGGGCTTTGATAAACTAAGAAAATACTTCGTTAATTTTTGTAACTGGAATTATGCAAACCAAAAACGTTTTCCAAAGAATTCGGAGAAATATAATACATAAAACAATGCGCCCGTCGTATGAAAAAAAAAATATTAAAAATTAAGGCTAATTTTGAAGAACCTATAAGTTATACTATATAAAAAATTCGGAAAATTATAAATAAAAAGTTCAAAAGTTTAGTGAAATTTTCTCGAAAATTTTAAATTGTTTGTAAACGTTTTGGAGATTGGTTTGCATATTTTCAGTTACAAAATTCGTTCACGATTTTTTAAATTATCGAAAATAATAATTTAACAGAAACATTTTGATAAAAAATGTCACTGCTATTTTCTTGATCGCTGTTGTAAACTTAATATAAAAGAGCTATTCATATAAACTTGTTAAAATCTATGCACAAAGCATGCACAAAGGTTTATGAAAAATAACATCTTGATGTACTTTGTAAGCTTTACAATAAAAAAAAAATAAATGTAAGGCGCGATAACCTCCGAAGAGATCTAAGGCCGAGCTTCTTTTCCAATTTGCGTCGTGCTCCTCTTGATTTTCCCTACAAGTTGGCCGGACGGGACCTACATATTTTATGCCGACTCCGAACGGCATCAGCAAGGCAGATGAGTTTTCACTGAGAGCTTTTCATGGCAGAAATACGCCCGGAGCGCTTGCCAAACACTGCCGAGGGGCGACCCCTCTTAGAAAAATTTTCTTCTCATTTAAAAAATTTTTTGATGTTGCTTTGCCCGGGGTGCCAACCGGTGGTAGGCGGAGCAAGTTACCACCACACCACGGTGGCCGCCAGCTTTGTTTACTACTTTTATAATAAGTTTATGTGAAGTGCTAAAATATAGTATAAAATAAAATAAAATATAAACATAAATAAAGCATTCAAAAATAAAAGTAGTTAACGTTATTAGTACGACTAAGTTTTACAGATTCGGAATTTCTATATTTTCTGGTTTCCCACGTTTGCCATACTTCCTCTGGGTCTTTCGGTGGTGGCTTAATTCAACGGCCCTCCTTACACCCTTTTCAAATTCATGGTGTCCCTGTTTTTGGAATACGCCTGATGTAAGTGCTTGTTTCAAGCAATGCAATTATCTTCTTTACGCTGATGATTTGAAAATTTTTTTCAGAATCAAGAACGAGTCTGATACTCTCATACTACAATCTGAGTTAAATAATTTTAATGAGTGGTGCTGTAAAAATAAGCTTACGCTGAATGCCAACAAATGTTATGACATAACTTATTCCAAATTATGTAATAAATTGATTTCGTCTTACTATTTCTCTAATAAGCCGTTACTTAGGGTGAATAAAATTCGGGATGTAGGTGTTGTATTTGATTCGTCTTTTACATTCACCGAGCACTTAAATTTTATTATCCTCAAAGCATATTCCTTACTGGCCTTTATTAAAAGAAATGGATCCGAGTTTAAGGACCCATATACTAAAAAACTATTATACAATGCCTTTGTACGGTCAAGGCTTGAGTATGGTTCCATAATATGGAGTCCTTATTATGAGGTACACAATAAGAGAGTCGAACGTGTGCAAAAAATATTCATGAAGTACTGTTTATACGATATAAACCTCGATCTGCCTCTTCCTCCATATATCTCTAGGTGTAAGCTAATTAATCTTCACACATTAGAAAGTAGAAGATTAATTACATCTATAATGTTTATTTATGATATTTTCAATGGCAATATTGATTGCCCGATACTGTTAGAGTCTTTGAACTTTTATGTTCCATCACGGACTTTGCGCCAATATACTATGTTTGTAATTGACCAGTTTAGATCTAATTACGCACTTAATGGCCCGATCACTCGCGCTCTTATTGCTATTAACTCAATCAATAATAATTATTGTATTGATTTTTCGATATCTCGTCGAAGTTTTAAAAATATGCTATTTTCCATTTTAAATTAACTTTACTGTAAATAAACCTTATGTTTAATAATGTTTAATATAGTCTGTAAGATTCTTGTAAATCATAGACTGAATAAAGAAATATGAAAATTAAAATAAAAAAACATTGTTAGGGATCAAATATAATATCACATTTTATGATTACCTCGCAAGACTTTGTCAAATATTTTGAGATTTGACAAAGCCTGATTTCTCATCTGTCTCCCCAATTAAATTCCTCCATAAGCTGATCAGTAAAGATCTGGCGTACAACATACGGGACGTCCGCAGATACTCCCTTTACTTTATGGAAGTATATGGTCATGGCTTGTGCGTACTCAAGTGCTACGACAGTTTCGACTCCATGGGCAAAAGGCTCGCAATCTCATCCAAATTTTTGTCGCTGATTTCGCCGGTCATGCGAAAAACAGATTGCTCTACTTTTTTTATTGCGACCTTGCATTCCCGAAGAACTTGATATTGTGCAAGGGACTCCGCTTTCGGCATACTCTGTTGAAAAAATTGTGTTATTAATATTCAGTAGTAGGAGTTGAAGTAGAGGTGAAAGCATGGGTGTGAGAGTGGGGATATGGGAGTACAGTTTGGAGTGGTAGTCAGTGTGCGTGTGGGTGGAGCGAGTGTGGTGGTAGGAGATTACTGATTCCCAGCTTCGATATTTATGTTACATTTTGCTCCAAATTTGCCAACTGCTGTGCCATAATTGGTTGGTACGGTGCCAATGTGTCTTGCTTAATGGGAATAAAAATTAGTTAGAAAATGAAATGATAAATTAAATATCAATACATACATTAGTCAATATAACCTGCATCATTTCCAGCAGCTGGTCCATTTTTTTGGAGATATCTGTCTCTCTGTTGCTGACTTCCACTGCTGAAGGCTGGGCGTGAGCATGAGCAGTCTCATTAAAACCTCTGCTGGGCGCGAAGCTCATCTTAAGGGGTTTGGCTGAAAATGATACTCATATAACATTCTACTTGGTTTTATTTAAAAATTAATTATAGTTACCGTTGTTTTGTGATGACATATTGCTATTAATAGGGGTATAGAAGAAAGAGGAATTTTTGATTTACGAATGTAATAAAGATAGTAATAAATTAAATTTAACACAGTGAAAGTTGTTACAGACTCAGTGGAATGTGTGGTTTATTTGGAGAAGGCGTGAAATAGGTAGGAACTATAATTACATTTTATCTTTCGTTAAGCCTTAGAAATAATTGTTTAAGGGCATGTTTGGTTTATTAATAATTATACTTGTGCTCAACCGCAACAATATTTTGATTTAATTGCAAATATTTTGATTTGCGGTAATTCTTTGCTTTAGCTCACAGCTGCTAAAACTCGTCCAAAAATATCGGGAGAAGTGTCAAAGGACGCGTTTACGAAAACGGAAATTAAACATTTTATTTCTGTCAAACGATATTGTAATTCTATACGACAGCATACGCGTCCAACAATATCGAAAGTGATGTCAAAAGACGCGTATTGACATTTACACCTTTCTACATTGGCGGCCTTCGGCCGCGATTAAAAAAAATTATCGTAGGTGGGTCCAACACCGGTTTGGAGATCAAAACTAAACACGCGCAAAACACTTTTACCAACAGTTATTTTTTGTGGGTACAAAAAAATCATCAAAATTACAACCATATGAAAATTTAAAATTTTGTTTGCAAATATCGTGGTCCCGGGTCCAAAGCGCGTCTAGTAACACTTCTACCGTTAGCAGTTGTGAGCTAAAGTAAAGAATTGCAATACAGAAGAATATTTTCACATGCAGAACAACATTTTCACTATTGTCCTCATAAACCACACATTTCACATTTATTTACACTGGCTTCATAGAGCCTTTTTTCACTGCTGAGGCTGTTTTTTAAATGCCTCTTATTCCACTACTCACTTTTTTGTAACAGGTACCGCTGTAATAATTAGATTGGCAAACAAAATTTCACAATTGAATTAAGTTACGCAAATTTTTTTTTTGCTTTCTGTTCGTTCTTCTTCTTCTTTCGGTAAGAAATGTCGAAAGAAGGAGGAACACGAGAAAAATGTATGCGAGTGTGTTAGTGATGTCAAACATTTTGTTAATGTGTTGGAGTTTCCGTCAGCTCTGTCTAGCAGGGAATATACAGACGGTAATTGTAAAGGATATTACTTATAAAACCCCAGAGGATATAGCTAAAGCGTTAAACTCATTTTTTTATTGATAGTATTATTGATATTAATCAAGGAATTGAAAGTCTAGATAGTGGCCAAAATTTGGAGTCCAGTACGACTACATGTCTAGAGTTTAAAGAAATTTCGGTTGAAGAGTTAACTCGGATAGTTAACCGATTTCAAAATAAAATTGGTGGAAAAAACCGTCTTTCTGAAGGAGTTATTCAGGATTCGGTACCCTATATGGGACATTTTTATGCCGAAGTTGTAAATAAATCCCTCAGAGCTGGAATAATGCCTGAATCATGGAAAATATCAACAATATTACCTATTCGGAAGGTAAAAAAATTCAGTTCTAGCGGAAGATCTGAGTCCGATTAACACATTAGAAAAAATGTTAGAGATAACCGTAAAAAGTTATAGCCCAGGCGCCCACTGCAAAAAACATGTTGCATGTTGTATTCAAATGGGACCAATATAACTCATTTACTGATATTATTTCGGGCAACTTCAAACCGTGGATTTGCCAGATCCTAGGTTGGCAGGATCGTGGTAATTCGTCGATGAAAAGTCAATTTTTGGCGAAAATATGTTGCATAGTGTATTCGAATAAAATGTTCAAATTATGAGCGCTGGCAACGCCCCGACCCCAAAAGGACCGACTTGCTACCTCTTATCCTGGAAGAAACCCTTGGCAAGTCTGTTCAAAGAGGGAGCAATTTCACCAAAATTTGTTGCATAGTGTATTCAAGAAAAATATTCAAATTATGTAAGCAGGCAACACGCCCAACCCCAAAAGTAACGACTTTCCACCTCCTATCCTGGAAGAAACCCTTGGCAAGTCGGTTTAAAGGTGGTGCACTATATGTTATATCTTTTACCGATCTCAAATTTTGCATGAAGGGTAATCTTATTTTCTCATACACGTAGCAGGAAAAAAAATGTGCAGGTTTTAAGTTCACAGTTGTTTGCACTATTTCAAAAAGATTTAATATTAGGGATTATATTCGAATACGGTTTAGAGATTTGTGGCATTACCACAATACAAGGTATTTGTATTTATATAAATGCCAGAATGAGTCTAGCTTGTAATACAGTTTATGTACAACCAAATGAATTTCACTTTCGTTTTAACCCGTATGCGTCACACTTACCAGCTCACGTATCGATCAGCATGACTGATCGGCAGCGTCGGTTTTTCAATGTGACTGCCAAAATACTATTACATAGTTAGGTAATAAGAATATTTGCTGACTTGGTATATAGAAATTAGAATGTAGTTACTTTTAGTGTGTAAGTATTGTATGTAAAAATTGTAATAGTATTGTAACACATTTTTACTATAAAAGAGAAAGAATTCCATAATAAAATTCAATTCGATTTCTGCGCTGAACTCAAGCGGGTTTTTAATATTTTTGTTTCATTTCGTCGAATACTATATGGCGATCCTGCCAGCTTAGATTAAAATCTGCAAAACTGCTAAAAATAATCTAGCTGAACAGAGATCCTGCCTGTTTAAATTTAAAAGTCAGTAAAAGTATTATTCGAAAAACAAATCGCTAAAAAGGAGCCAGCTGAGAGGAGATCCTACAAGTTTTATAACCTTTAGAAGTTAAAAACATTATATTATGTCAACGGAATAAACTGGTTACCATAAAGGAGTACATCGAAGGGGACGAAACCAACAGTGCATATGAAGTAAATACATTACATTGCATCCAATCGGGCCATTGATTTTAACAACAAATGACTGGAAAATGCATAAAATCATAGTGGAATAAAACGCAAAAAGCAATTAATAACAGGCAGCATAAGAGTTGGAAAAAATGTTACTAGCAGCACTAAAATACACATTAGACTGGCAGAGATTCGGAGCAAATTTTTTAAGTATACTTAAATTGAGAATAAATTGAGCGGCCTTGGGGACGCTTAGCCATGGGCAAAAATTTTATTTTTGCTTAGGCATTTTTTTTTCTTATTTAATAAGGAATCATTTAATTAATCTGCTTGATCTGTTAAAAGTTAAAAGAAGAATGTGAAAAAAGAAGAAATATCCACTGTCTTAGAAAAAAAAAAAATTTTAATTCAAAATTTTAAAACATAAAGGATAAAATAAACTGCCAAATTTTATTAAATATATGTACACAGTTTCAGTTATTTCCTTTGATATGAATGAAATAACCACAGAGGGGGAATTTCATCACAGTTTTATAAAAATCTCAGAAAGAATTTTAAAAAGTAAATCTGAAAAGCAAGGTCCGAAACCGATCACTATGGATGAGTATCGGTGCAGGAACAAGTTGCATAAAACAGAGGAAATCCCAAAAGTACCTGCCCCGAAAATCCAAAGAAGGAAGCGGGGAGGCAGACAATTTAAGAAAAGCAAGGATATAGCTGAAACTTACAAAATCCTAAATATAACAACAAATACGGCAGATAGGATAAAGTTAAAAGAGAAAATTCAAGAATTAATGAAAATAAAATAAATTTTTGTATACTAAAATAATTGAGTAACTTTGGAATGCCTGGAGATTTTTCGAAAAAACCTCTCAAAAAGTGGGATGAAAATGACACTCTAAAAATAGAGAGTAGAAATTTTGATAGTGAGTTAGAATGGCTAAGAAAATTCTGGAAAACAATAGGTATGAATAGGGAACCAACTATGGAATATATAAAAAATCCTTCAATTAAAGAAGAAGAAATAGCTAGGAAGATAAGGATGGTCTTTCCTAACAAAGACTAAAAGAAATTATTTTTAACAATTTAATAAATTTTCTCCTTTCAATTATTGAATGAATAAAATAAAATAAAATAGAAGTTAATTATTGTTCTATTTATTCAATTTGATGGAAAATGTTTAGGGAAATCTACTAAAATGTCTTGGTGGACTAAAATCGCTTAAGGCATAATGATAGCGATAGCTGGCTACGAATTCGGTAAAGAAAACTCTAAAGAGGAAAAAACCGAAAATAAACTGGTCAAATATGAACCACAGCAGGAAATAAAATATACAGAAGATATCTCAGAGAAATGGTTGATAATTCTTTTATGTATGTCGTCGATGCGAAATAAAAATCTGTCGTCAATTACGATTTGCGAATTTAACTCCACGTATTAATTTATTTGCGGGTGTTTTGTGGGTTTATTTCTACATATTTAAAGGAAACTATTACAAATATGTTTAACATTTAACACGCTAACAAACAGTACTTACCGCAGTGTTGTTCGCTCCAATTCTTCATCGACGACTAAAACGGTCACCAAATTCATAGCAATTTTGTATGCAAGAGTTAGAGCGATTAACATTGCGGTTTACAAATAAATATAATTGAACAGTTATGAAGTCAAATTTATGTACCTATGCGAAAGAGCGAGACATTTTCACATATGTATTCATGTTTAGCGGACAATTTCCAGGTTTCAATAAAACAAACAGACTGTGACATATGTACGTACATATGTATGATGATAGAACAATAAATAAGGATGACAAAATATTTGAAACAGTTCATACAGTAAAAGGGTCGTGCTTTAACATCCCCGCCTCCGTGAATCAACCAGATTCACCACAATTTATGTCAAGCTCGCCGAACTTCGCCGTCGTGCCCAGGATAAATGCGTTCTATTTTACCGCGACACCAGTCGCGTCTAGGCACGTTCGGGTCGCAAATGAAGACAAGGTCCCCTTCCTGCAACTTCTTTGCTCGTCGGCACCACTTCACTCTACGAGTCAACGTGGGGAGGTATTCGTTAATCCAACGCTTCCAGAAGTGATCTCTCAACTGCCTGGCAATTCTCCACTGTTGGCGTAGACCAGATACCCTTTCGATGACGTCGCTCACAGCTGGCGTTTGTGCGTTATTAGATTCGGCGAGGATAAAGTCATTGGGTGTGAGTGGTTGTTCTTGATTCACGTCTACAGGTAAATGAGTGAGGGGCCTTGAGTTGACTATATTTTCTGCTTCAATTAAAAGGCAGTTGAGGGTGTGTTCCCGTGGTGTTACCTCTTTCAAAGTGGGCCGTAGGACACGCTTAACACATTGCACCAACCTTTCCCAAGCACCTCCCTCTGCTGGATTAAATGGCGAATTAAACACCCAGTCAACTCCTCGTCGAGACAACTCATCTTGCACGCGAATACAATCAAAAACTTCGCTAAATCTCTTGGCCTCTTTGTCAGCACCCACAAAATTTTTCCCGTTATCCGAACCCAAGCGTATAGGCACACCGCGACGGTTTACAAAATTTGGAATTGCAATGATACAGGAATCGGTGCTCAAATCGTGGGCCAACTCCAAATGAACCGCTCTCACAGTCAAAGATGTGAAGAGTGCCACCCACCTCTTCTCCGTGCTGCGTCGTACAGTTACAGTTACCGGGCCGAAATAGTCCAGTCCTGTATAGCTAAATGGCCGGATATATGGTGTAAGCCTATCAGGAGGCAGTGGTCCCATCAAAGGTGCCTTCGGCTGTGCTCTACTTATACGACAGACTAAACATCGTGCTATTACACCGCGTAACAAATTTCTCAGCCGTGGAACCCAGTAAGTTCGACGAATTTCACATTCGGTAGCTTCTGTATTTTGGTGATGCATGATACAGTGATAGTGCGTTACGACCAGCTTTGTGAATGCGTGGCTCGACGGCAATATAATAGGGCGTCTAGAACTTATGGGCAGCCAACTGGCAGCGCCAATACGACCTTCCACACGGAGCACCTTTTGTTCATCAATGTACGGTGAGAGATGGACGAGCTCGCTATTACGGGCGATGTTCTGTCCATTTTCGATTTGCTGGATTTCCGTGGAGAACGTCTCACGTTGTACAAGTCGACATAGTAAGCGTTTTGCTAATTCAGTTTCTCTAGCGGACAGACCATGACATTCATTTGCTTGTGGTTGGCGGCGACAAATGGCAATAAAACGCAATACCCAGGCGGCGGTTCTGACCAGTTTCTTGAAGGTAGAAAAACGTTTAAATTCAAAGAGATTAGTGTCAATAATTACCAAAGCATACTTAGATCGGAGCTCTTCATCAGGATCTGCATTCTCGCAAAACAAAGATTCACCAGTAGGCCAAGAATTATGCGATGCTTTGAGAAAAGGTGGGCCGGCTAACCAGGGCGTTGTCTAATCGAGTCGCACCTGATTATTTGTACCTGTGGCTACATCTGCAACGTTAAGATCAGTAGGAATCCACCTCCAATTTGTTGTTGTTGTTGTTGCCAGTATTTCTGCAATCCTGTGTTGCACGAATGGCTTATATCGACGGTGCTCGCTATTGATCCACCTAAAAACCGTCATTGAGTCGCTCCACAAATAGCAGTTTTCACTGTCTATCGGATGATCTTCACGCACACAGTTAAGTAGGCGAGTTCCTAACACAGCCGCCTGTAGTTCAAGTCGCGGCACAGTTAGTGGCTTTATAGGGGCGCATTTGGACTTGGCGCATATGAAAGATACTTCTATTTCTCCGGTCGAACTTACCGATCTGAAGTAGGCTACAGCTGCAAAGGCCTCCCCACTTGCATCTACAAATATGCGAAGCTGCAGCATTCGCGGAGTGCCATATCGAAAATAAAAACGGGGCATGGTGTACTCACCGACCGCAGCCAACTGGTTTCGCCACTTTACCCACGCGTAGTTGATGTCATTTGGCAGTGACTCAACCCATCGCATATTTCTTTTCCATACCTCTCGCATTATTAGTTTGGCGCTAACAACAAAATGATCTAGAAAACCTAAGGGGTCGAAAATAGACATAACGACACTTAATAGCTCACTCTTAGTGGGGCATCTTGATCCGCTTATGACCGCGGGATCGACGTTATTAAATTTTAACTGAAACCCAAAGCAGTCGGTTGATGGTTTCCAAAATAGACCTAAAACCCTTTCAGTCAAAATGCCTTCTTTTTGGCCCATTGGGCGTGTGCACTCGTTACCACCTAGCATGTTAACTACCCTTTGTGAGTTCGATGAGAAATTTCTATTTCATCACTCGCATTTCATAAACTTCAGGCTGCTTTGTGGAGTTACCATTGCGCCACGGGAATCGCTGCGCACATCTGTCGTCTGGTTGCACTAGCACTTGGCGAAACATTTCTCTTATGTCACCACATACTGCATAGGCACCTTTGCGAAAATGCAAGAGTATCGGGGGCAATGCTTTGTACTCCTGCGGTCCCTTCAGTAGGCACGAGTTAAGAGAGGCACTTTCAACCTGAGCCGCGGCATCGAAGACTAAGCGTAACTTGCCTGGTTTATTGGGATTTCTGACGGCGAAATGAGGTAAGTACCGTGTTTTGGGCGACAATGAGGCTGCTGCTGTTGGTAGGAGCTTACGTGCGTATTTCTTCTCTATATATGAGTTTATGATGCGTTCATATGCAGCGCCAAATTCAGCGTCGCGACTCATTTTCTTCTCTACACCAACCAACCTCTTCAGTGCTAGCGGGAAACTATCTGGTAGTACTGTGTGGTCACTCTTTCAAATGAGCCCAGTCTGGAACCTTCCATCAATACGAAGTGTGGTTGAATGCAATATCTGTCGTGCTCGGCTGTCGGATTCACTTTCTATTTGCGGTGCGGATCTAACTCCGAAGGATTCAGTATCGAAAAAGTTGCCACCATATCATGGAGTGACTTATCGCTGCAATTGTTCAGCAGAAAACATGACGACATCATTGAGGCGGGCATAGGTATGGATATGCTCGATGTTGGGCCAAACAATACCCATCCTAGTTCGGTGTTCGCAGCGAAAGTACCACTCTCTCTAACTCTTACGGTAGTGGATGGCAATCCGAGGTGGCAATGGTCAAGACCGATCAGAAGTTTCGGTCTAACTTGCGGATATGTCTGTACTGGCAACTCACTTAGATGCGACCCATGGCAATTCATCTCGGACTTACTTAAACTTTGAGATGGCAACTTCAAATTTGAAACCCCATATACGTTTCGTAGCTTGTGCTTCTTGCGAACACTTACTCCACTTATTGACAGGTCAACAATTACGGCTGGCTCCTGTGCTGCGCGAACACCGAACCATTGCAAGTTCAGACTCTGCTCACGTCCTCGTAGTCCAAGTTCGTCCAGAAGAGTATTGTCAATCATTGTTACTGAAGAGCCTTCATCTAATAGCGCATACGTCTCGACCGATCTGTTGATTCCATACAAAATTACTGGTAAAATTCTAAATAATAACTTACTTTCAGCGCCGGTACTGCAACTGAGCACAGCTGCTTCTGCGTCCTTTGGCTGTTGACTACCTACTGGCGGTTGCGTGTGCATTACGGTGTGATTCTTGGCTTGAAGCATCGAAGTTTCGTGTCTTTTGGCTGAATTTACTGCTTTCGGCAAATTGGTCGTTGGACGTTCGACCTCATGTAGGAGTTTATGGTGCATTCTCCTACAACCCTCTTTAGGCATGGCTTGCGCCGTTGACAATCACGCATACCGTGTCCAGAGCCAAGACACCCGAACCAAAGGCGGCTCTGCTTTACTTGAGCCCACCTGTTTGCAACAGTCAGCTCAATAAATTGTTTGCACTCAGATGTTTTATGTTGACCCTGGCAGATTGCGCA
Source organism: Eurosta solidaginis (assembly GCF_040869045.1). Lineage (NCBI taxonomy): Eukaryota > Metazoa > Arthropoda > Insecta > Diptera > Tephritidae > Eurosta > Eurosta solidaginis. Next base: position 93,901,975 of record NC_090322.1, read on the forward strand.
ATTTGATTGACGGTAAGTTTGCGCAGTGTGAAGTACGACCCGGCGTTTATGGTCCCGCACTGGATCACCATCCTGAACTGTACAGATGACACTCGCGAGATTCGTGAGCCACTCGCTAAACTGTTTCACGGTCGCATATGGTTGTACCGTTGCCGCATAACTAGCCCACTCGATTCGTTTGCTCATTGGCAATTTCATGACAAGCTCGTCGAGCAGCGTAGGGTTGGCTAGATGTAGATCTCCTCCTCTCGCCGACTGTAGGAAAGCGCAGATATTGTTCACGTTGCTGGCAGACGGGACAATCTTTACCATTGCATTTTCCGCTATGGGTGCAATTTCTTTTACGCGTGCTAGCTGGCTACGGATCAGCTGTTCTGGGCGGCCAAATCTAAATTTAAGTTGCTCTATTATGTTTCTAACGTTGTTCGGGTGAATAAGTAGAGACTTTACCGATTCTCTAGCTTCACCCTTCAAGCTTCTCTGTAGCCGCTGATTATTTTCGAAATTGCTGTACCCGTAGACTGCCGTAGATTCTGTAAAGGCAGTATAGCATATTGGCCAGTCTTCTGGTTTCCCACTAAAATCCGGCAAAGCTTGCATTTTTCTAGGTAAGCAAGACGACGGTGCAGCTGCAGAACTCATTTGTGTATAGGCAGGAGTGCTGGCAGGGTTAAACCCTAGCGGAGCGGCCCTACCAGCTGGCAGCGGATTAGCATACATATTATTAAGCGAAATATATTGGCAATTTGCGGTAGACGTAGTACTACAGGCAGTGAAAAGTGGCGGCGAGTACCGAATGTCGGCTAGTAATGGAAAAGGTGGTGTATTAGCAGTCGTAGCTGTTATTTCTTGCGTTCCCGTCGGGTGCGCAGATGGCAATTGCGTTTTTGGTGGCTGGGGAGCTGCCGACGTAGCACCCATACCATTGTTTGCTGCATTTTGCACTTCATGATCCCTCAACTTTGCTTGAGCAGCTCTGAGGTTACTTTCGAGTACGGCTATACGTTGTTGCATTGCGCTAACCACGCTTTCTTGACTTGCTGCTGAAGTTGTTGAGGAACCTGAAGTAATTATAGGCGAGTCTGGTTTTTTTGCAGGCATACTAAGTGTTGTGTTTGACATTGGCACGTCTTTTTCCATTAAAGGCATGGCTCTTCTATTGTGCTTACCACTGACTGGATTTAAACGAGTACTACGGCGTGGGGATTTATCCATAAAAAGGGCAATGCGCGGCTACTTATTTTTATCTCCAACGATTTGACGAGTTCCATAAATATGTAAATGTATTTACATTGCGAAATAAAAATTTGTCGTCGATGCGAAATAAAAATCTGTCGTCAATTACGATTTGCGAATTTAACTCAACGTATTAATTTATTTGCGGGTGTTTTGTGGGTTTATTTCTACATATTTAAAGGAAACTATTACAAATATGTTTTAAAAATATTTTTATTTGCCTTCAAATATTATAATTTATTAAATTTTGATGAGCTCGAGGCAGTTTAAAAAATTGAAACACAGTTTAAATTTTTATATTTCAATTTTATTTGGTCGATATTTCGATCTCATTCTGAGATCATCCTCAGGAAACAAGTGAATATGTTTTACCGACAAATATGTTTAACATTTAACAAGCTAACAAACAGTACTTACCGCAGTGTTGTTCGCTCCAATTCTTCATCGACGACTAAAACGGTCACCAAATTCATAGCAACTTTGTATGCAAGAGTTAGAGCGATTAACATTGCGGTTTACAAATAAATATAATTGAACAGTTATGAAGTCAAATTTATGTACCTATGCGAAAGAGCGAGACATTTTCACATATGTATTCATGTTTAGTTGACAATTTCCAGGTTTCAATAAAACAAACAGACTGTGACATATGTACGTACATATGTATGATGATAGAACAATAAATAAGGATGACAAAATATTTGAAACAGTTCATACAGTAAAAGGGCCGTGCTTTAACAATGTATAATGTCATTTTTGATTGTCGCAATGGCAATTTTAATACAAAATTACATAAAAAGTAAATTGAGACAATCAAATAATGTACAACAACACATTTAAATAAAAAATTGTATATGCCAAGAAATGAATAAATGGCAAGAAATTTATGACACATTATCTGAAGAAAAAATTAAAGCAGAAAAATCATACAAATGCATGAAAAAAAAACACCGATAAAACCAGAAACCATAGTAAAACATTTAAACACGATCATAGAAGCCCTAAATAAAATAGGACAGGTAATCAATACGGTAAATAATATACTCACTAAAGAACACCAAACAGAAGCTTACCAATTCTTTTCCCACGTACGTGACAAATTAGTATCCTCTTTAGCCAGATACAACATAGAAATAACTATACCAACTACAGTAGAGGAAAAACTTCAAGTTGATTTTAGCTCAGTTCTAACCGAACTTTCCCGAAACCGCACCCCATCACCAGCATTGAGTCACACTTCATCAGTGGAAGAACATAAACCACTAGATCTCACACCCATTAATATCACAATGGCACAAACAGTAGTAGAATTCATTAAAACTGCCTCATCAGTGCTACCAGAGTTTCATGGCAAGCCTGAAAATTTGCATAGTTTCTTAGATGCCCTTGATATCCTCGACCAAATCAAGGATAATCATGAAACCTTATCTCTAACTATGATAAAGGCCAAGCTAAAAGGTACTGCAAGAAATTTTATTAGCAACGAAACTACAATTGCACAAATAAAATTAAAATTGAGAACGGCAATAAAAGGCGAATCAGTGGAGGTTTTGACAGCAAAATTCTTGAATATCCTACTGCGCAGCAAAAATAGAAAAAATTACTAGATCATTAGAAGGAGCTTATATCTCGGACGGACTTAATCCAGACTTGGCAACGAGATACTCAACACAAGCAGCACTAAAAGCTATGTGTAAAAACTTCTCCAATGACAAAGTAAAAATGATCATGCAAGCAGGAACGTTCACAACATTGAACGATGCGATTTCCAAATTTACAAATAGCTGTACTGAAATAACGGGCAGCTCAAATACAATTTTAAATATACGGCAACAAAATCAATACCGGAGTAATTTCCGTGGAGGTAGGTGAAGTAACAATTATGGGAATTACCGAGGAAGAAGATTTGGACCGCAGCAGAGATATAATAATAACCTTAAATCAAATAAATATACGGCAACAAAATCAATACCGGAGTAATTTCCGTGGAGGTAGGTGAAGTAACAATTATGGGAATTACCGAGGTAGAAGATTTGGACCGCAGCAGAGATATAATAATAACCTTAAATCAAATAATAATAATAGTAATAATTCCCGACGAGGGTCACAAACCCAAAGCAATAACGGATCTTAAAATCAGACTCGCAACGTGTGAACTTGCACCCAGCAGGAAAACCAAGAAACTGCATTTCAAGATCAGTAGATAGAAAAATATATGTACTAAACCTACATTTAAATAGTTGTATATCTACAAGAACATCATTAAATAACTCAATTTCCAATTTTTTAGTAGATACAGGAGCAGATATCTCAATTATTAAAAATAATCAAGTAGATAATCATACAAAAATAAACACAACACAAATAATAGAGTTAAAGAGCATTGATCAAGGTGTAACCAGTACATTAAGCACAGTTAAATCGTATTTAAAAGGCGATGACCTCTTCATTTGCCATAAATTTCACGTCGTAGAAGACGACTCTCCAATTCCATGCGATGGAATAATAAGACTAGACTTTATAAAGAAGTATTATTGTATTTTAGACTATGGAAAAACAGAGAATAAACTAATTCTAAGACCATATGGCTTTCCCAAAACAATAACAATGCATCTAACCAACTATCTGTCTGTCAATACGATTAGATCCGAAGTCATGAGACAAGTTAAAGTAAATACTGATAATAAAAACATCTTCATACCCCACGAACAATTATCTGACGGCATTTTCATAGCAAATACAATTGCAAATAAAGATTAATCTTTAGTTAGAATTATTAACACCACACATAAAAACACAACTATTCAAAATTACAAAATAAATACTGAAAATTTAGATGACTACACATTAATTGAAACCACAACACACAATAAAAATAGCAACAATACAGAAAAACTAAAAAAAGTAACCAAAAATTTTCCAAAATTAGTGAATTCTCAGTTAAAAACATTATGTACAGAATTTATAGACATATTTGCATTAGAAACAGAACCGATTACCTCTAATAATTTTTACAAACAGAAATTACGTATGAAGGATGACACCCCTGTTTATATAAAAACTTACCCCCCCTTTGTCCCAGATAAAAAAAAGGAGATATTAGCAACCAATTAAATAAGCTAATAGAAGATGACATAATAGAACCCTCCATATCAGAATACAAAAATTCACTTCCAGGGAACACAGAAAAAAGATGGAGATTAGTAGTTGACTACAGCAGGTAAATAAAAAGTTAGCAGCAGATAAATTCCCACTCCCAAGAAATGATGAAATTCTAGATCAACTTGGAAGAGCAAAATATTTTTCATGTCTCGACCTTATGTCAGGCTTTCATCAGATAGAATTATACCCAGATTCTAGAGATATAACCTCATTCACAGCTGAAAATGGCACTTATAGATTCAAAAGGCTACCCTATGGATTAAAAGTAGCACAAACGCATTCCAAAGAATGATGACATTCGCATTTGCAGGCCTCAAACCATCTCAAGCATTTCTCTATATGGATGAATTAGTTGTACTAGGGTGTTCAGAAAAACACATGCTGGAAATTTTAAGAGATGTTTTCCCCACTTGTATGAAATACAACTTAAAACTGTATCCAGACAAATGTCTATTTTTCAGCCAGGAAGTAACTTACTTATACCTATATGACACTACTTTATTTTCGTGTATTTTTTCTTGTATTTTGTCTTCAATTTTTTGTCCCACTCCCTCGTAATACGGCTTCAGTACTGTGTAAACTATATTTCAAAAAACTAACGAAATACAAGGAAAATACAATCTAGTTCATTAAAAACAAACGAGCCAGTTTGTATTTCGATAGCTCTTTTTGACATTCGGCCGTTTTTTCTTTATTTTTTTCTGACACATGAAAATTTTGTTTTTAGTTTGAAAATTTGGTGCATAAAAACACAACTAAAATAAACTTTCTTATGAAAAAAGTGAACCATTAGAGACCGAAATAATTTTCGCGTGTTATTTGCATTGTTTTTATTGTTAAAAGTGTTAATGTAAAAATAAAATGTAAAACATAAACAAAAACATGTCAAACTCACTAATTTGGGGGAATAGTGGTACTCGCTTTTTCATGATAGAAATTGTTTTTGTGTTTTGAACTTCCGATAAAGTTTCGTCAGTTTTTTTAGCTTGGCATCCAAGCAAAAATAAAGTAGTGTCATATATGCTTTAGGATATAAATGCACAAGCAAGGTAATATTACCCGACCCAAGCAAATTTGAAACAGTTCAAAACTAACCAACACGAAAAACAGAAGATGACGTTAAAAGGTTCGTAGCGTTCTGCAATTATTACAGAAGATTTGTACCGAACTTCGCAGAGTACTCAAGAAATTTTACTGGGCTTTGTAAAAAGAATGTTTCCTTCGATTGGACAGAAGGATGTCAAAAAGCTTTTGTCTACTTAAAGGAAGCATTAATTAGTCCAAAACTTTTGCAATACCCCGACTTCAATAAAGAATTCTGCATAACATCAGACGCTAGTGGGTATGCTTGCGGAGCAGTCCTTAGCAAAGAATACGATGGCAAACAGTTACCAATTGAATACGCTTCCCGGTAATTCAAAAAAGGCAAAACAAACAAAGCCACAATATAAAAAGAGTCAGCAGCAATCCGTTGGGCCATAACCTTCTTCAGACCATTTGTCTATGGCAGAAAATTCCTAATTAAAACTGACCATCGCCCTTTAACATACCTTTTCTCGATGAAGAGCCCTTCATCTAAGTTAACACGAGTAAGAATCGATTTAGAGGAATAAGATTTTAAAGTGGAGTACATTGCCGGAAAAGAAAACCACGTCGCGGACGCAGTGTCTCGCATTAACATAACAAATTTAAAAGAAATGTCAGTGGAAGCATGCAAAACAATGAAAGTCACAACTAGATTAGCAGCTAAAAATATCAAAAATAATGTTAAAATTGAAGAAAGTCACACAGAGAACCCAAAAGCGCTAAATAAATTTGAAGTAAAAAGACTAGTGGAGCTCGTTTTCAATCCTTCGAAATTCTATTTCAAAAAGGAAAGAAAATTTGTAGCGATTTTGATACAAGCAACCTAATTGTTGAGGATAAGATTGACTTATGACAATTCTTTACCAGGCTTGAATAAGAAGCCGGAAATTTAGGCCTTGTACAAATTCAGTTGTCCTTAGGGCACAAATTGTTTAAAAGAAATTATACTGCAGTAGGAAAATTTATTGAAACCGGAAACAAGGTTCTCAAAAAACTAACAATTGCACTAACCCCAGAGGTTATATATGTGACAAATCCCGGGAAAATTAAAAAATTCTGGATAAATATCATGACGATCCTATTAGTGGTGGCCACCCAGGAATAAATCGCATGACAGATAAGATCAAGCAGAAATATAGCTGGCTAAGCATGAAAAATGTCGTAAGAAAATACGTAAAGAACTGCATCCACTGTCAGAAAAATAAAACAAATACACATATAAAAGAACCAATGACAATAACGGAGACGCCTCCGAAGGCTTTTGATATTGTACAAATCGATACAGTAGGACCACTACTGAAATCGATAAATGGAAACGAATATGCTGTTACCATTATATGTGATTTAACCAAGTACTTGGTAGCAATCCCAGTTCCAAGGAAACACGCAGCAACAGTCGCTAAAGCCGTTTTTGAACACTTCATTTTGAGTTATGAACCTATGAAGACAATCTTAACGGATATGGGCACAGAGTACAAAAAAGTTTATTTGAAGAACTGTGTAAACTGCCAAAAATTAAGAACAAAACCTCAACACCGTACCATCATCAAACTTTAGGTACCGTAGAACGCAGTCAAAGGACATTCAATGAATATGTACGCTTATACATATCCAGTGAAAAAGATGATTGGGAAGAATACTTCAGGTATTTCGCATATTGTTACAATACTACGCCATCAACCATACATAAATATTGTCCTTTTGAGTTAATATTTGGAAAGGATCCCCAGAAATTCGAATTTCTTAAAGATAACAAAATAAGTCCATTGTATAATCACGAAGCTTATGACAAGGAAGTAAAATATAGACTTCAAATAGCACAACAAAGAGCTAGAAAATAAGTAAAAGAAGCCAAAGAAAAACAAAAATCTAATTATGATAAAAGTAGCCACAGTAAGGAAATAAAAATAGGAGACATAGTGTTAGTTAGAGCAGAAGCAGCTCATAAGCTAGATAATAGATATAAAAGAAATTATAAAGTAAAAAGTATCGATAAAAATAATTAAATTATACATTAATACCTAATATAATAGAAAAATAGCGATAGGGACTTTACGGTGGACCAAAATTTACCTACACCGGCAGAGAGGTTACAACCGCTTAGGTGCTCCTCCCATTTCGCCCGCTTGTGTTCATCCACAAGCAATCTGATGCGTTGGTTTATATCCCTTATTTGGGGGTCGCCGGGATCGAACTGTCTTATAAGGTCACGTTCTCTCGCTAAACTTGCGGCCTCCGCCGGGAAGTGGGGCCGAATTTCGGTAATTCTACCGGCGGGAACGTAACGAGCCGAGGCGAATTCAATTACCTTGCGGAAAGCACGCTCTCCTTGGCAGGCATCAGTCGGGATAGGGAGGGTAGCAAAGTGGTTGTCTGTAAAGGATTTGTATTCGCCCCACTTTCCTTTTTTAAAGTTAATGAAAATGCGTTTCTCTGTGGCACTGAAGTCGGTGGAACGCTCGAGCGAAATAAATATAGGCAGGTGGTCGAATGCCAATGTTACCATCGGCTGCCAGTTGACGCAGTTTACGAGTTCTGCGCTCACGATTGAAATATCTGGAGAACTGTGACAGCTTCCTACCATACGTGTGGGGGCGTCTCCGTTTATTGTGCAGAACGTCGTTTCTTCTATTTGATCCACCAAAATCTCACCCCTACTGTTCACCTGCAAGTTTGAATTCCATAGATCGTGATGGGCATTGAAATCGCCTCAGATAATGCGATTGTTACCAGGGAGTAAGGCGCTGCAATTAGGGCGGTATCTATTGGGGCAACAGATGGCAGGAGGGATGTAGATGTTGATGATTTCTAGGTTTGCATCGCCTGACCGGACAGATAAGCCTTGACGTTCTAATGCAATGTCCCTGCGGTCGATGTAAACGCGAGGCCGCCTCCATTTCCGCTCTCCCGATATTTTCTGTGGACATTATACCCAGCACAGTTCTGCAATGCAGATCTTGCTGTGAGTTTAGTCTCTTGAATCGAAGCAATACGGATGTTGTGCCGCTTCATGAAACGACTTTCTCTGTGATCTTCCCAGTTAATCCATTACAGTTTAACTGCAGAATTCTGAAGTGCATAGGGGGAGACGTCGTCACTCTTGGAGTAAGTGACGGGTGAATACGCCTGGTTTGTGGAAGGCCAGGACGCGTCTGCTGATGTGGCCCTGGGACTGGACGTCCTTGGGTAAGCATTGGGGTACCCGGTGTATTTGGGTATGTGGCCTGGCAATATGGCGCAATGAAACCCTTCGAGGGGTTGCCGTCGCGGAGACCAGAACATCTAGGAAAGTGGCACCGTCAATGGCAGAAGCTGCATTGGGCGGATGTCGCAAACATATATATTCTGTGCTGGCAGGCGGTGCAAAGGGAGGTAGGGACTAAGAGTCTGTTTCCCTGACCTACACAATTCAGTGTAACCCCTAACCCTGGTCTTTGGAATTGGTACTGCTGCGTCTTCTGAAAAGAAATAGAGATACATAAAATGGTCACACTTTTGCCTGTATATCTCATGCAAAACGTAGTTTCACCTGGGGTTAACTCCCATAATCGTCGCGACCACAATTTCTTTAAATTATTTGTGGCTCCTTGGCGCTCACGCACAAAGGCAACTTACGGTTGGTATTAATGGTCTATTAATACTCATGACTCTCGTGGTACAGGGTGCATCCAGTTTTATCGAGCTACAATCCCCTATAATTAAGAGCTACAATCCGTTCTTGATTATTTCTAGGTTTGCATCACCTGACCGAACAGATAAACCTTGACGTTCTAAGACACTGTCCCTGCGGTCATAAAATGGTCACACTTTTGCCTGTATATCTCGTCCAAAGCGTAGTTTCACCTGGGGTTAACTTCTAATAATCGTCGCGACCACAATTTCTTTAAATTATTTGTGGCTCCTTGGCGGTCACGCACAAAGGCAACTTACGGTTGGTATTAATGGTCTATTAATACTCATGACTCTCGTGGCACAGGGTGCATCCAGTTTTATCGAGCTACAATCCCCTATGATTAAGAGCTACAATTCGCGATGTGCGAACAGTAGCAATCCCGACCACCAGTCGCTACCACGCCTCCTGACCCTTACACCATATGCCAGCGCAGAAGCTATAGGACTTCGACTTCGAACTCATTTGTACCTTCGTCGACGTCAGTTTCCTAGAAGCTCTAGGTGTAGTTCCGAACACTTTCTAACGGATGTTTTTGTCGGGCTATGCTGCCGAGCTACACCAGGGAAACACCTTGACTATTCGGCCAATTATGTCGCCCTCGAAATCATAAGCAGTCTAAGTCGATGTCATTGCGTAACTCATGGGTGAAAATCGTATAATCCTCGGCGCATTTACATTATTAAAATTTTACAAGGACCCTGGATTTAATTTTTAAAATGTAGACCAAAGTTTGCAGACGTTTGTGTTCACAACAAGTCGACCGATTTTAAGTTGAAAGATGTTAACTGCTGTTTTCCATCCTTTTGATATAAGACCCCATTATGGATGAACCCGTAGCTTCAGTTTTCAGACTACCCAGCAAAAAATGTACCCGTAAATTTGTTAGTAAAATGACCGTTTAGGCGCGAAGCCTAAATTCTTATTAACTTGCGTCACCCTAATAGCACCATATTATCTACAACTAGTTCGCCCACATGCATGTATATGTGTACATAGGTAGGGTTATGTTGTCCGGACACATATACATGCACGCAGGTACAACTGTGTGGGGATGATTCCCCTTAAAATCGGAGACTTTTCCCGCGGTTCCACGGTTGTCCTCGACAACCGGCAATCGGCCACTTTTCCAGCGATCGTTGAGCGAGCTACAACCAGCCGTCCCGAGAAGCCCTGCCACATTTTATTATACCAAGGTAATTTATTGTTCGAATTATAATTTTGATTTAAATAAAAGCCCTATTATAACGAGAAATATCTCGCTTCTTCTTTTCTCATTTATTCAAAAACGTCCTATACACAATTGTGGTGCTTCCACTCCTCCGAGTCTGCGAGTCACCTCAATTGTTCATGGTCATTCTCCCCGAAAAAGGAACCAACGCAGATAAATTACAGTCCACGTTACTCAACAATTTTCATACAAATATCTTGGTGATACCAGCATTTATTTATATAAATCTTCTTGGTGAGACACTTTGGTGATACGCGTCGTCCACATTACACAAAACTTGGTCTTGGTGACATACACAAACTTATACACTTCATTGGTGATACCAGAATTTTTTACATTTTGGTGATATATTTTTGGTGTTTTCTGGTGATACTACACAACTTTCAGGCGAATAACTTGGTGATACACAACCGGCGATTACAACGAACCATCAAAACAACAATCACTCCAAACTTTACGCAGCTACCTAAGTGATATATTTCTTGCCACTTTTTTTGGTTTGGTTATTTTTGAGGTTAATTTTCATTTAAAAAAGTGCCGCGAGTGTTCCGAAAATCTGAACCGCGAAAAGTGAAAATTACCAGTGGTTATCTGTGCGATAGAGTGCTTTAATTTCCTTTTATGCAAACGAAAAACCCGTGTGAAACTGCCTCCCGTGTGTCGATCCGGAGAATCCAACAACCACAATAAGGTATATAAGGGTAAAATAACCCTACTTTTGCGTTTAGAGCACCAATTATTTTGTTAAAATCGGGTTATATTGGTTGTGCACAAATTTAGAAAATATATACCCACTCAAGCGCACAATAATTCAGTTCACAATTAATAGCACTGGTATCTTTCACTATTTCTGGACATTCTCCTATATCGCGCAATTTGCATTTTACCCTGTCCACTTGCACCATACCCCCTTATAACTAATATACCAATATATTTACATATATAATTTACATGCGGGTGGCGAGTAAGCCACACGGGTGTTTTATTCTTTCCTGGGGAAAATCAGACGAGTCGGCCAAGTCTGACCCAAACAAAAAAATCGAACAGAATCTACAAAAACACCGTCCTCAACACAAAGTCACCATACATACACCTAAATACATATACGTCTACGTGGCGGGTAGATATTTGAATTTTTTTGTCCTGAAAAATCAAACGAGTCTGCCAAGTCTGACCTACATAAATAAATAAAAGCGATCTTTGAAAACATTGTTTCCATTTTTGTCCAAAGGATTAGTTTGGTTTTAGTTGGGTAGGAATAATTTGTTGATAAAATGGAAAATTATATCCGATCAGCTGAGCTAATCACAGATTTTGAGAAACAGTACAGCCTTATTCCAGAGGAAAATCATAATAAACACACTCTTGCGATACAGCAAGAAGAGTTGCGCTCCTTATGGAAGAAGGTCAAGACTGTGTTTGACTCAGTGATGGGATCAGAAGATGTCGACGAAAATGACGTGTTGGCCATCCGAAAAAAACATATGACAACCTACTATATTTACATGCGATGCTCATCCACAATATCTGCTGAGGCAGAAAAGTATAAAAAAGAAGAAAATAGTGCTATCTATGAGCAAGCATCCCCCGGCCGCACCTCGCGGGCATAAGATCCGCCTCCCTCCTTGCAACACGGAGATTTTCATAGGCGATTATTTATCATGGCCAAACTTTCGTGACCTGTTCACGGCCATATACATAAATAATTCCGACCTACAGGGGTTGGAAATACTATTCCATCTGTACAACAAGACACAGGGCGAGGCAAATGATGGATTCGATATGGCCTAGAAGAATCTGTGCGAAAGATAAGAAAACAAGCGAATATTAGTGAAAACGCAATTACAAATTCTTTTTAATTTAAAGAGAGTGAGTGTGGAAGCGCGTTAAAGAAATTACATAGCGATATAAACAATTGTTTATCGTCCCTCAAGTGCCACAAAATCGACACATCCAATTGGGATGCAATTTTAACATATTTGTGTTCGACAAAACTACCGGAAAGTACGTTGGCTCTATGGGAGCAGAGCATAGACCACAAAATGGACATATCTAAGTGGGAAGATATGGACAAGTTCCTATCAAATAGATTCCAGACACTAGAAACAGTGTCTAGCTTCACTGGCACGGCCACCCAAAAGGGACAAAAGCCACAAAATACTCGGCATACAACCGAAACCCCCCCAAAGAGACTTGGTGCCTTCCAAACCAAGGTATCAAAGCCTACCTCGAAAGTTTTTTCTAAAATGTGCAAATCTGAACACAGGTTACGGAATTGTCCCCGATTCGGTGATTTGACCCCATTGGAGAGAATCAATATCATCAAATCCACGGGGGGATGCCTGAATTGTTTATCCCCAGGACACAAAGTGACGAGGTGCACCAGTTCGTACAATTGTGCCAAATGCCACTCTCGTCACCACACGCTCCTGCATGCGGATACAATTCAGCAAACTGCGAGGCGCAATTCATTTAAAGACGCGGATAATGTCCCGTCAACTTCAGCACAGCCGCGAAAAAGACAGGAATCGGGGCAACAAAATTCTTCTGCGAACCAGAATGTAAATCCCTGTCATGCTAATTCCAACACAGGCGTGCTATTAGGAACTGCTCGCGTACACATTCACCATAATGGTACCGACTTCTCAGCGCGGGCATTAATTGATTCAGGGTCTGAATGTTCCTACATGACAGAAAGAATCAAACGCAGAACCAATTTGCCGGCAAGGAAAATGCATGCCTAAGTTTCAGGCATCACCAATGCAGTATCTGCTCAAGTTAAAGAGGCTTCAAACATCGAACTACGTTCTCCAGTGGATCCATGCTTTAGCTTGACTACTCCTGTTCTAATTTTAGCCAAACTAACTGGGAATCTGCCATCCTGCCATATCAACACAATGACTATGCAGGCATTCCCAGACAAGAGGTTCTACGTCAACGAAGATGTGGACCTCATACTTGGTTGAGACATATATCTCCAAATTATATGGACCGGTTTGAAAAACAATGTACTTAATACACTTTTGGCCCAAGAGACAGTGCGAATCGAAGCACCGAGTCCAACGAAGAACATAGTGTCGTTTTACAACGAAGTTGCGCTGGAAAACCAATTAAAAGCATTCTGGGAGTTTGAAAATTTGCCAAAAGGCAAAAGCATTAATGCAGAAGACGCATATTGCGAAGAACTGTATAAAGAAACAAAAAGAAGAAATGAAGATGGGAGGTATATTGTATCCCTCCCATTCAAGCAAGGCTACTCAGAAGAGTTGAGTTTAGGAGGATCCCTTAAGCGCGCATTCTCGCAATATTTTCGAGTCTCGGTTAATAAAAATACCGGATTTAAGGAAAGAATATATTAGGTACTCTCAGAATACGAGACATATGAAACATGGTCATATGAAAAAAATCAGCACTATAGTCGCGGCAGATGAAACGAATAATTACTTTCTGCCACACCACACCGTTGTGAAAGCAGAAAGTATAACGACCAAAGTCTGAGTTGTTTTCAATGCCCCAAGTCCGACGGCTAAAGGCACCAGTCTAAACGATATCCTCCTACCTGGCCCCGTACTACAGGCAGACCTCCCTATCCTTATTCTACGTTGGAGAATCTATCGCTATGTCTTCAACAGTGACATAGAGAAGTTGTATAGGCAAATTTGGATGGACGCCAACCATACCAAATTTCAGAGGATTGTTTTCCAAAAGGACATTAGTGAACCAATAGGCCTCTACGAATTAAAGACGGTAACGTTCGGAGTTAACTGCGCTCCCTACCTGGCCATTAGAACGCTTCTACAGCTAGCTGAGTATGTTGAAAATTCTCATTCAACAGCATCGAGCATTCTACGAGAATGCATGTACGTAGATGACGTATTAGCCGGAGGACACACCATTGCATCGACCATTAAGGCAAGAGATGAAATCCGACAGGCTCTTCAGTCAGCGGGCGTTCCACTTCGTAAATGGACATGAAATTCGCGGGCAGTTCTAAAAGACATCCCGAAAGCTGATCGACTAAGCGAAGACTTTTTGGCATTCGAAGACACCAGCACCGTTAAGGCATTGGGCATAAGATGGAATGCCCATTCCAATCTCTTTTATTTTAAAGCAGCACCACTGGAGGATCAAGAAAATTTAACTAAGCGAGAAATATTGTCAGCCATCGCCAAGCTTTTCGACCCATTAGCGTGGCTCGGGCCAATGGTCATAGTGGCAAAAATATTTGGTTAGAACCGGCACCGGGTGGGACGAGCCTGTCTCACCAACTACATTAGAACGGTGGAAGAACTTCACCCAACACTATGGTGAAATCGATAACATACGGATACCGCGGTGGGTAAATTTTTCTCCGGAATAGGACATAGAAATCCACGGCTTCTGTGAAGCTTCCGAGAAAGCATATGCTGCAGCGGTATACATGCGGGTGAAAAGAGACAATCAGGTTTTCATCCATTTACTTCTAGCAACTTATGGGTACCCTTCCCTGCGAACGTACTACCTTTGCCCGCGCGTTCACCAATACCGGGGTAGACTTTGCGGGGCCTTTTGACATCAAAAGCTACCGCGGCAGGGGATGTCGACTGTCCAAAGGCTACGTATGTCCTTTTGTCTGTTTCTCCACTAAGGCTATCCACTTAGAAGCCACTTAGTACACCATGCTTTCTCGCAGCCTTTTCGATTTTTATCGCGATAAGAGGATGTCCGAAAAACATCTACTCCGACAATGGTACAAACTTTGTCGGAGCGTCAAGATCTTTAAGATCAGAATTTAAAGCCTTTTTGGCAGAACGCCGAGACAAAACAGTCTCCAAGTACAGTAATCAAGCATTAACTTGGCATTTTATTCCCGCCGCCGCTCCACATATGGGCGGCCTGTGGGAAGCGGGAGTGAAGAGCTTCAAAAGCTACTTTAAAAAGGTCGCGTCTCCTCATAAGTATACTATGGAGGAGTTCCAAACACTTGTGTGCCGGATTGAGGCGTGCCTCAACTCGCGCCCTCTTAGTCCACGGTCAAATGAACAAAAGAATCTTGAACCACTAACCACAGGACATTTCCTAACGGGCAGCCATCTTCTGGCGCCGCCAGAACCGGATATGAACGAAAGCCCTGCCTCCATGATAAACATGTGGTAGAAGCTCAAGGCCCTCCATCAAACCTTCTTCCGGCGACGGAAAACCGAATCTCTATCCGAACTTCAAAAGCGAATGAAGTGGAGGCATCCCAAAGAAAATATAAAAGTGGGAGATCTCGCTGTCCTCAAAGAGGACCCCTGTGGGCCAGAGGAAAGAAAATGCCCACGGTAGCTATACCGGACGTAAAATGCGACCATAATACCATGGCTAACCAATCCATTAGTAAGGTGATTTTACTCGAAATTGAGCAGGGTGGACGCGGGTATCACCCTGTGGGACCCTACGCATGGTCCTTATAAAAACTGCTACCGCGGGAGCAGGAAAAGCCAGTTGTGACCTGATGCACTGCATCGTACGATGCTTGTATTCAGGTCCCATCTCCTGCCCTGGAATGGCCCCCTTGTGGGACCATCGCGGGGCTGTGGTTTCAAATAAGAGTTCACTTTATGACACGCTCTGAGTAGACTTGTTTCCCTTGGGGCGTGGAAACCCATGGGAACTCGGTCTCTTGCTTGTCGCAGTATACCCAATTTCATTGAAAAACTGACCCTGTGGGGCAGACGAAAGTGTTGGTCACATCCCATAATTGTGGAAACCGGAGTGTAAATCGTTGAGAGATGGTGAAAGGTATGTCTATCGTCAGCCGAAAACAATCGATAATTGTACGAGTGGGCCGGTGCTCATCTCGTCTTTTGAGATGTTTGAAGCTGCTTTAGACTGCGTTGCGAATAGGAGGCGTTCGCAGAATGGATGGCCAAATCCAAAAATGTGGCAGATTTGACGTTGTCAGATCACTGCAGTGTGGCGAGCTGCTATTGCAAAGATATTGCTGATGCGGGAAAGCCCCCCAACAGAGGTATATGGTTGAAAAGGTTGGCCACAGCCCTAACTTGTGGAAAAAACCGAGCGTAATGATGAATAAAGAGGAAGTTTATACAACAAAGCGAGCTATTAGAGTTGTATACCACAGTAGCAAATAATGATGAATATGTGGGCATGTATAAGTAGCAAATAATGCACATCAAAGTTGCAAATAAAACTGAATTGAACTTTTAGCTTGGTTCAGTTGCAACATGATCTTAAACGAAAAAGTACCTGTGACTAACGAGATGTGTCTTGATGCGCAAGTGGTTTAGTACCATGATTAGTGAAGATGTATCTTGCGAGTGTTTGTGTCGTAAGTACTTGTGAGCATCACTGTCTGTCCCAAGAAGATAGTTTTATTTACAAGGAACAGGACAGAAAAGGTTGGTCACATTCCTAAATTGCGACAAAACACAATATCTCAATCTGATTAACTTCTTAATCAGATGTCGAGATATCAAATCAATAAAAGAGGGATACTGAGGCAAGCACGGAACTCGCGGTGGAGTTGCCGTGCAACCGGGTGCCATTAATGGAAGGGGAGGGTGGATAGTTCTCCCCGGCCAAACCAAGGCTGGTCGACTTGAACACCCAGCTCACCGATTGGTAACAACTTCTTGGGCCGAAGATCAACGGAGATTGATCTGTGTTTGACACCGCGGGGTGGGTCTTTTAAGACAGGTACTCACGTTAAGCACGCATCGATTGTCCTCAAAGAGGACAACTTATCTCCCAACGAGTAGACGCTAGGTAGAGTCGTCAACGTACACCCCGGCGAAGATAACCGAATACGCGTAGTCGACCTCATAACCGAGAAGGGTCAAGTCAGACGACCTTTGGTCAAACTGATCCTTGTCCCCACGGAGGAGATATATTGTGAGAGGACCAAGAGCTCCTCCTAACAATACCTCCCTTCCTCTCCCTCCTTCCCAAATATCCAAAAACCCAGCTCTCGTTCACCCGAAACGAGGCCAACTAACGGTCCTAACGCAGATCCGGGATCTGCCACCAGAACCTAAAGGGACTCGACCCATTCTATTCAAAAATCAAACCCACCATACACTCGCCCATAGCGAGGACGCCAGAAATCATCTCCATTCACTCGCTCCCCCAAGCGAGGACACCAGAACTCTAACGCAGATCCACCATCTGCCACAGAATACCACTGAATCTATCGACATACATATTTCCAAACATCTTATTTAGTGAACGCTTTGCTTGAAATTCGGCAAATAGTTCTTATTTAGGAATTTAACGTTTATATTTAGGAATTTTCCTCAGAAATCGAACTAGGGGAAGACACATTCCAAAAAGTCACATTTATGAAATGTAGTCTAACGCGAGCAGAACCTCGGGTTGACTAATATTACTCTTAAAAAATAAATAAATAAATAATTTTTGCAACCTTTTCGGGTAACTTGCCTTTTAACAACCTGAGGTCAATTTGGAACATAAACGACAAGAAATCAATAAATTATCTTGCTCGCAAATTGAACCAGACACTACCTGGATTTATCTGGGTGAACTCGTTGTTGCATTTACATGCAAGATCATTAATCTGGCTCAGGATATTGGCAACGGAATGATGGGCTATCACCCTAGTGTGTATATCTCACACTAACTTATGCAAATGAACACAGCAGGCACGTCATATAGGTTGGTGAAAAATATTAATTTAACTTCAAGTCTATCTACCTTCCACATTCAAAAATCTCTGACAAAATCGCTTACATACATCATCAAGGATAAAATGGGAAATCACTATTAGCCACCTCAAGATAGCGCAATGCTTGCAACTCACTTTCCTTCACTCTGTCTCGACTTCTCAACAGGTATTCACCTAAGATTTTTAAGTGTTCATAAAAATTGCTTGTCAGCTCGTCAATTATTGGTTGTTGTGTGCACACAACACTCATATACCATCAATAACGATCCAGGGAATCTAGTTAAAAAAAAGGGTTGTCAAGAAAAAGTTTGTTAATCTAATAGCGTTTTCTTTTCTGAAATAAATTGTTGCCTGAGTAAATGGTAAAGCCTTAATAGAGTTACTCCTACCCCAGAAAACTTTCAACATTTATAGTGCATGCAAAGAACATAAATGGCTACCCCGTGTAGGGTAGATGTACCAGTAACCGGACACCCCCTAGTAACCGGACATTTTTTCTTTAATTGTTTAAGTAAGCAAACCGTTGACTTATTTTAACCCTCTAGTGCCCAAATTTTATTTTTTAACCCGAAATAACCCACGATTCCATATGGTCACGCAAAAGGTGTCGCTATATTTACACGAGTTACTTCTAAACTGCTTAACAAATCTACAAATGAAAAACGGTATTTTATACAGAACATTCGTGGCTTTCCGCGAAACAAAGCTTTAGTCAGTCTGTGTTCAAATATTGAAGCTATCGTACGTTAAATTTAAGTGAGAAAAAGAAAAGTTAAAAATTCCCGTTTTTCAATATGGCACGTCGGTAAGTACGCGATTATAGTAATCATTTATAAAAACATGTGAGTAAAAATTATGCAAGTCGGTAACTAATGAAATAAGTTATTATATTTAAGTTAATTTTTTGCTGGAATTATTTAATTTCTAGTTTTTTTTACATTTTATTTAACGCGTTACCATATGGTAACCGTGGCTCGGCTAGGGTACATTTTTTTTTTTGGTATTTCACGATATTTTCAACGCTATGGTACAGATTTATGGCTTTTCTGTACCTTTTTGTAGATTTATCTAATATAATCTGCAAAATTTTTTAAATACTACGACTTTCAGAGGTTTATCGTTGCAACAAATACTTGATTACATCCAAGAGCTTGATGAAGCAGGAGAGCAAGGTCAAATAACCGATATACCAACCATTTTTATATCGAGCCTCCTGTAGATGGAGACATATCTGGTGAAGATGATGCTGAAGATGATTATGCTGGAGTCCCAGACAACGTATGTTCAGCTCAGCTTAAAGTCGGTTGTGAAGTAGTAATGGCTAGTGGACGACGTTTACAAAATTTTGATGACGAAGATGGAATTGGAAGCATGTTTGAAAGCAATATTACATAGTTTATTACATATGTAATTAAATTTTTTTTAAATATTTAACTCTGCAGCTCCGAATGTATAAGATTTATCAGTTCTTATTGTTGAGGATACGTACCATGAAATAAAGGATCAAGCAACAATATCTGCTCGTTCAACATCGCCAGATAGAAAGCGCTTACGACGAGTCCAACCAAAGCTCTCAAATGTCGAACTCCCCCCAGGGAACAAGGAAGCAGTATCTGAGTGGGTGAAAAATGATTCGCCAAATTTTATTCCCATTTTTGCAGCAGCAAATTACGGAGATTGCCGTAAGTTACTACCACACGAACAATTCGAAAAGTTCTTTGATGACACATTGTTGGAACACATTTGCGAACAAAGCGCGGTATATGCTATCGAACAAAATAGGCCACACCCAAATATAACCGTCGACGAGCTACACGCATTTATCGGCATACTGATTATTACTGGCTACAATTATCATGCCAACTATAGAAATTTGTGGAATCAGGACGCAGACATATGCAACAATCTTGTAAATGGCACCATGCGTCTGAATCGATTTCAAGAGATTTTGCAAAGTCTTCACCTCGAAGACAATTCCAAGGCTTCTTCAAAAGAAGGCGCAAATCATGACAAAATGTGGAAACTGCGTCCTATTTCTGACCGTTACGTAAGATAACAATGTTGTGTGCATGTTATCTACCAGCTTCGGTGAAAATCCGAAATCAATGGCACAGCGTTATTCGAAGGGTAGTGGAGGCAAAATAAATGTACCCCGTCCTAGCGCGATCACGGAATACAACAAATATATGTGCGGAGTAGACCGATTCGATCAAAACTTGGCGCAATATCGCATCGCATACGGGGGAAAAAAGTGGTGGTCAAGCATTTTTACTTGGCTGTTAGATGACTGTATTCAAAATGCTTGGCAGCTTTATCGGAAACTGCGACCGACAATGCCTCAATTAGAATTTAGACGACAACTGGCAGTATGCTATTGCAAATATTATGGTACTTCAGCAAAACCGCCTGGTCCGATGCCGTCCCACAGATATGCTCTACAGCCAGGTCGAGTGGAGCACACTCTTCGTTTTGACCAGACTGGACATTTTGTAGTACCATCAAATCGTAGGTATTGTGCCGGTGAAAGATGCAAAGTTAAAGGACGAACAGCATGTATGAAATGCAACGTAGGACTTTGTGTGAAGTGTTTTCCAAGTTACCATACCAAACCATGATTTCAACCACCTATATTTTAGTTCATAAAATGTCTTTCTATTATATTTTTATAAACTTATTTTTCCTTATTTGCGGTTAAATAAAAATGTTCAAATACGCCTATTATTTGTGAAATAAAATTACAAAAACCATGTCCAAAATAGTTTTTTCTTTCATCAAACCCTAGACGACCCAGGATTAGCATATGGTAACGCTAGTTTTCCGGATTTTCCGGAAAAGCGTAACAATGAATTAAAAAACGGACATAATTTTCGTGCTCGGTGGGTCAAAATCTATAAGACAGCTTCTTTTCAACTAAATACAAGACAAAAAAAGTTATGGGAACTACCGGGTTAATGAAAAAATTATATTTGGGACGGCAATACCCTAAAATTATAGGTTCTTTATCAAGAAAGTGAAATTGTTTGCGTTTTCGGATTATAAAGACCTAAAACCTTACCCCGCCTCCAGGCGGCTTTGGGAAATAATAGCAAAAAAATGCTGGATCAAAATTCTACAAATTCAGTGTACAAAGTACGTTTATAAAACAAAAACAAAAGGTTCCAACAGAATTCTATACAAAACAAACAATATTTCTTATTATTAGCTGTGTTTTTTTCTCATCTATATACGTTTATGCTTAAACTTTATATGGACTGCTAAGCGACAAACTTTAAATACACCTCTGAAATTGCTACGTATAAAATTAGTATTACTAAATTGCAATACGCATTATACTCAGATGTAACTGAAATATGTGTCTAAGTTTCACCCTCTGCACTAATTCTATGTATTCTATGCGCGTCCACTATTTACCACAACTGATTCAGCTATATGTTATATACGGAAATACAACAGAGTGTTGTGTCTCTGCTTTTCGGTACACCCTGTTGTTGTTGCTAAGTTGTTTAACCACGCCAGATGGGTATCCTAAGCATTATCTAAGTAAGGATAGGCGTTTTTTTCACGCGCAAACGAAACGTATACGCGTATAAAAAAACACGGCTAATACTATTATTTATACACATAAAGAAAACTTTACTCAAGTCATACTTACACAGTCATATTCTTTAGCATAAATAGGTAGCTAGTTCAAATTATTTATGGTGCAAATTGTAAAAGCAGTTCTTTTGCTGAGAAAAACATAGATTAAGATTACACTTTCGGCATTCAATTTGATTTTCGAAGCTGCAGGCAGGAAATTTACAAGTTTTTTTACCCGTGCATGATAAAAACGATGGAAAATGTTCGACTCCGTCGTAGCGAACGTCTGCAGGAGGTAAGTAAATTTTTTTTCCTGTACACTTCTTTTGAACAGTTTGAGGTGGATGCCCAGGAGCTCATGGTATGGAAGACATCTGCTGTGTGCAGAGTACGAATGCGATCTCTGCTCGGAGTTTGGCAGTTGGTACTGCCTAGCATGAATGTCAATATTGTTGACTCTTCTGAACAAACTGTAGGCGTTTATCATGGTCATATCGAGCAAGTGTACAAAAATTTGGTTTGTATACTTGTTGCTCTTTACTGGAATCTTATAGCGACCAATAAGCCCATTCATGAGGTCGATACCACCCATGTGACTATTGTATTCGTGGATTACATTCGGGCAATCGACATCAACAAGTTTTTTTTCTGATCGAACGAAACGTAACACCTGGTTTATAACATTGCCTTCATTTTGGAAAGGCTTTGTGCCAACGTATGTCGATGCGAGTCGCACCATTTTATTGTCCTTCCAAACTTCTGCATAGTTTACTATGTTTTCTTTAGGTTGGATGAAAACCTGCCCGCCAGATGCCTTGCGTTTACGATACTGTGATCGGGGATTATTTGAGGCAGCCGAAGAAGAGGGGGATAATACCTGAAATTAAATTTCGAAACATACACTTTTTGCGAAATAATTAATTTGTCCGAATTTCACTAACTTCAAATGATGGTGACCGCTGATTAAAAAGCAAGAAGATGCTGCAAATACAGTTGCATTATTTTTCGGTCTTCACCGAATTTGAAGAAATTTAAAAAAAGTGTATATGGAAATCGAATAAACGTAGGGCGTCTATAGGCGTTCTTGGGTACTAGAGGGTTAAAATTCGAAAACTTCATTGAAATAAGCCACTCATTTATAACGGTTTCGCAATTTGCCGTTTGATTTATTTTCAAAAGAAGCTTTGTTGTTTCACTTTTAGTTTCCGTGTGTGAAGCGAAGTGTGCGAACGTGCCAGTTTTCAATTTGTTTGCTAGTTGTACTTCAATTCTATCACGTGAGTTTTTACTAATAATTTGGTGACAAAAGTGTTTCAAATGACTGTTATTCTATAAATAATTGATAAAAATACGTGGTAACAGTTTAAAATTAGTGAAAATATGTATATATTTTTGTAAATGCAGCTGTCCGGATACTGGAATAAAAATAATAGTGTTTTCCAGAATCCGGACGAAGTGTCCGGTTACTAGAAATAGTTCACAACCGCACAATTCTAGTATCCGGACATGCTGCTTATTTAGCTCTTTTTTTAATAATATTTGTTTATATTAAAATTAATTATAGTATGTGTGATAATCCCAATTAGACTGGGCGAGGCTAAGCGAAGGCAAGAGGTGAACATGATCGACCAAGCAGGAAAGGCGTTGGTTGAAGCGCGGGGCTGTAAAGTGTCGAAGATTATGTGTAGGTCTTACAACCTTAGACTAACAAAATTGCTTCTATCATTAAAAAGAGAAGACTGTAGACTCATGACGAGTATTCTGACTGGACACTGCCTTCTGGCGTCACATGCCTTTAAATTAGGCTTGGTCAGTGATAGCAGATGTAGTAAGTGCGGATTGGAGGAGGAAACGATCGAGCACGTTCTGTGCTCGTGCCCTGCGCTTGCCAGGCTATGACTCCTGCTATTAGGAGTGATACAGGTCTCAGATCTAGAAGCAGCAAGTGGCTTAAGTCCTAGTAAGTTTCTAGTATTTTCCAAGAGGACGGAGTTATTTTTTAACATAGGTCCTGGTTTTTGATAGGGTTTTTCAGTTTGGTCATTAAAACAAAGTTCCGGTAACGCTACGGACTCATTCAGTCTATATGAGGTCTTCATGGACCGGCCAGTTCAACCTAACCTAACCTATGTGTGATAATCCCTAATCCAGGGTGTTATGCGGACCGTACCTATTGGACGATTTGCAGCCAGGGGATATATTCGGATGTATTTGAATGGAGCCTTCCCGATACCGGGCCGCCTCGGGAAGTAATGATGGCCTTACCACATCAAGGGACGCTGTTGTGGCGGACGGTTTTTATCCCCATTTTTAACATTAGACCGCTGAGCCCGCCTTGTGGACAGGTGGTCGTACGACCAAGATGAACTCAAAAACTTTAAGAGAAAGTAAGGATGCGAAGGAAAAGGCGATGGCGTCGCAAGCCGGGAAAGAGGAGATTGCTATCACCGATGATTCGGACGCGGATAGCGATGATAGTGTGCAGTCAGTGCGCCCATTAAAGGAGCGGCATACTAGCCCGGACAAAGAATTAAGCTTATAACGAGAACAACGATATAGGGAGGTTAAGAGAACCCTCTCCAAATATCAAGCTACATTAAGTTATGCAGCTCTTTGGCTCTGTGGTTCACCCAACCAACGATGAGAGCGATGGCCCGTGAGACAGTGGAATAATGTCGAAGACAATTCACAGACGAAAGCTTTGCTGCGAACAACCCTCAATTTTGCAACCGAATCGAAGAGGAAGAAGCCCCTAGAGGCAAGAGGCAGCGATCGGCTGAACCTGAAAAGCCTGCTTTTAAGAGGCAGAAGGGAGAGGGTAAACGCTCCAGTCCAAGAACCAGGGAGCGCATTAGCCGGAATGACAGGCACCAATCCTCAAAATCTGCAAAGCGGATCGAAGAGGGAAATAGAAGTACTGGAAAGACATGTACATCAAAAGCTGTAATACAGGAAGAAGAAGACAATAATGGCTTGAGAAGCAAAGGCACAAGTGTTAGTAAGTTAAAGTGAAGTAACAATCAGACTCCAGCTAATCGATGATAATAAAGGGAGCTAACGCTGAGACTCCGGTTTCACCGAGAAGAACATGAGCGAAGTTGCGAGGTAGCCTCTACCTGTGGCATTTGTATAATATTTAATTACTACGTAGGTATGTTTTCAGCTAAAATGTATTGAAATTTGTGAGGACCCAAATCCACCGGCTTTGAAGCCCACACATTCGAACCTATAAATATTTGTCAGAACTTATTTGAGCATGTATAAATCATATTTGAATTACAAATTATACATCATTTTTCGAAACCCCCTAATGTATATTACAATGGATTTATATCAGTACATATAGCATGTAAAACATATAAAACTGAATTATATAAATTGAATTTACACATATAAAATAATCATTTCTTGAATCACCCCAATATACATATAAACATTCATGACAACATCTAATTACTTCGTTTAAATAATTGTCTCTGCCCGCATACGGTAAATATTTTGGTTGAACATTATAATTTTCACAGATGTCCCATAGCCGGCTGGAATTCTAAATAACGATGGGAATACAGCAACGCAATAAGCAACACACATAAGCTCCCACTGCAAGAGCACCAAAAACGTACAAACATACGTATACAAACAAATTGCAAGCAAGCACAACAGGCATTGAAGCGAGCCGTCAAGGCGGACATCGCACAAAGAGGAAACAAAAAAGTGCAATGTACTAGAAAGACGTCACCTCAGCATACCAACAACACAGCATGGGTACTAGGCAGCCATAAACATTACACTTCCAAGTTACTTACGAAGGGCAACCAACTCGTTGACAACAACAAGGCACAATAAGCAGACATCAGAGGGAAATTGAAAGTATCTATGCTAACTAACTGGAGATACGAACCAATGAACTCGCATGCTGGGGGGGCAGTCCAGGGGGAATAACTACATATGTAATTTAGAAATACATACTTATGTGCAAGTAAATAATTGAATATATGGATAGAATAATGCCGGTAAACGTAGGATACCTTATGTAAATACATATAATAACTAATATTTATTGTTGCAGGATAACTGTCCACCTGCGCGTGGACAAGTATAAAAGGCGACAAATTTTGCGAATTTGAGTAGTAGCAAGCTATGTATAGTAGCCTGCTAACGCCTTGTTTAGCGATGAATGGGACTCCTGGAATTTTTCCATCTCACGAGTTCTTTATTTTAGTAACTTTGGGGGTTTATCCAACCCCATCGTTAGAGGGATTGTGGTGGTTTTTGCACCTCCGCAACCTTCAGGAGAGCAGGGTATCTTTAAGTTTTATACTCGGTGGGGGTTTTACCAACTCCACCGACTGAGAGGAAGTGGTGGTTCTCCACCTCCGCTTTCTTTACGAATAGGTTGAGATTTTAGTTTAAGCGTAGTCCCGGTGGGGGTTTCCCAACCCCATCGGCGTAGACCAACGGTGGTTTCCCACCTCCGTCGCCGTAACTTTAAGGGTAGTTTTGCAATTGTTTTGAATAGAGAGTTTAAAACGTTTAAACAACAAACATGATCTTTCTCTTTAAAAGGAGACGATAGGGATTATTCTCTCTTCCAACAGGGATCCTGGACGGACTGAGCATACCCCGGCATAAGGAAAAGTCCGTCACAAATGGCGCCCGAGTAGGGACCCTGAATATAGAGTCACATGGTAAACAAATAACAATACGAGTATAATCACGAGAGGAGTACAATCAACAAGAGTATAGCAGGTGGTAAAATCACAGAAAGATCACACAGGGGAATTCAGAGTAGACGCGCACGATGGGAAAGGTAACCTGGGTATATTACCTCAAACGCGACGAGCTGGTGAAATATACCACGGGGTTTGAAGTGGAGAGCACACGGACGGTAGAAGAGCTACGGAAACGCTTGGCGAACTTTATCCAGGCACAGGGCAACGACTCAGCGTTTGAGACACGTTTTGAAGAACTAGCTCTTCAGCATATCCGGTCGGTCAGGCCACCAACACCAAACAACAACGAGCTAATAGTGCCCGGCGGCAGCGGCCCCGCACCAAAAGTGATAAGCCAGACTGCGGATCCAAGAGGAAGTTTGCAAACGCCGATATACGCCACGCACCAAACGGTGTCGCACGACAACGTAATGGACCGAGTACGTAAGTGAGGGTTGAAGTATGACGGAGGTGAGGAGCCACTTAGTTTCATTGAGCGGGTGGTGGAGCT
This sequence comes from Eurosta solidaginis, assembly GCF_040869045.1. Taxonomy (NCBI): domain Eukaryota; kingdom Metazoa; phylum Arthropoda; class Insecta; order Diptera; family Tephritidae; genus Eurosta; species Eurosta solidaginis. The sequence continues at coordinate 93,928,828 of NC_090322.1, forward strand.
GGCCGACAGTTACGAAGTTGGTCGCAATTCCATCCCACGAGCGTTACCTGAGTTGCTGAAGGACAAGGCCTTGGTGTGGTACCGGAACAACAACAGGCAGTGGCCTTCATGAAGGACTTTCTAAAATTTTTCCTGATCTCGACGTATTTCGAGCAGCTTTGATAATGAGATCCGGCAGCGTGTGCAACGAGCGGGTGAGCAGTTTAAAGATTACGTTTTATCGTTAAAGGCACTCATGCGTCACGCTGACTACAACGGCGAGCAGAAGCTGAACCGGATTTACAGAAATTGTCGACGAGAGTACCAGCTTTACAGGAAACGGAGCGAGTTGACCAGCCTAGAGGAACTGGTAAGCATGGCCGAGGACTACGAGAACATGATACCGGAGAAAGAACCGCTGAGGCCAGCGGCGAAACCTTTTGTGCCGCGACGGCCAGCCGAACATTATCACTATATGCACGAAGATGAGAGACAAGGAGATCGGAGACCGGAGGCGCAACGACAAGCGAGCACGCCAGAGCATGCGACGATACCACACCAAGGGCCCATCGATCCACGGAACGCATGCAGGCGATGCGGGGAAAGCGGACACTACGCACATAGGTGTCGCAACGAACGAAGGGATTTCTGCTGGCAGTCTGGCCGAGTAAGTATACTAACGCGTGATTGCTGTCGTGTAGAGCAGGGAAACGGGCAGAGACCCCACTGGTATCGAGGTGGCGTCTCAACAAACCCAACCTCGTACTCAGTAAGCACATTTGAGCAGACTCAAGGGTGAATCTTGGCTGCAGTAACCCTGGATGGAGAAGAAGTTATGGCGTCAGTAGATACGGGGGCGACACGAAGTTTCATCAGCGAGAAGACAGCGGCGAAAATAGGCGCACGGAGGTTCCAGAAGATACAGACACGAGTGGTGATGGGCGATGGCAGCGCAGCATGGATAGCGGAGACAGTGGACGCAGAGGTAAAACTGGGTGATCAAGTGCATCAGGGTGAGTTGTTAGTTCTGCCTGGGTTAGTTGACAGCGTGGTGATCGGGACAGACTATCTAGCAAAGGCTAAATTTGAGCTGAGGTGTGGCAACGAAACAATAACACAACGAGCAGAAGATAGAGCGCAGGAGATGGTGACGTGTACAACCATGATGGAGGGCGAGGGTAGCGCAAGTATTGAGAAAGATGTGAGGAGTGACGTAGCGGTGAGTACTTTTCTAAAGCGTGAATTACAGATTTTCGAAGAGATGACAGGAGTATCCAACGTTGCCACGCATAAGATAGTGATGCGAGATTACCGTCCAATCAAACAGCGGTATTTCCCTAAGAACCCAAAGATGCAGGAGATCATAAACAAGGAGGTAGACGAGCTGATAGAGAAAGGTTGCATCGAACCATCTCACAGCCCACACAGTGCAGCAATAGTTCTAGCCCGGAAGACGAACGGCAAATGGAAACTCTGCGTTGACTATCGGCAGCTCAACGCCCGCTCAGTGCCAGATGCGTACCCACTCCCAAGAATACAACATATCTTGCATAGACTACGTAGCGCGCGTTCTATCAGCAGTCTGGACCTCAAAAATGGTTATTGGAAATCCCGATGGAAAAAGATAGCAAGAAGTATACAGCATTCACCGTGCCCGGCCGAGGGTTGTATCAATGAAAAGTGATGCCGTTCGGTCTACATTCCGCTCCGGCTACGTTTCAGCGAGCACTCGACCGTGTTATTGGCCCAGAGTTGGAATCAAATGCGTGGAATGTTTAGCAATCGTGTGGGCAATAGGGAAAATGAGACCGTATTTGAAGTGCACAATTTCAAGGTGATCACCGATCACCTGACCTTGAAATGGTTGAACGCGAACGAAAGTCCGCCAGGCCGGATCGCTAGATGGGCGCTCAAGTTACAGCAGTATTCGTTCGACGTACATTATAGGAAGGGTAAGATGAACGTGGTCGCAGATGCACTGTCGAGGCAGCCACTGGAGGAACAGCTGGGTAGCCTTACGACACATGAAGACAGTCTGAGTTGCAAGCGGTAAACGTCGAAGATGGCTGACGTAACGAGGACACCAGAGAAGTTTCCCGAATATGTCATAGAGGAAGGAAGACTATACAGACGAATTGGAAGTCAAATGGATGGTGAGGGTGCGGTACCATGGAAGTTATGCGTGCCGATATTGGAGAGGCGAAGAGTGCTTAACGAGATTCACGACACACCAAGCGCAGGACACATGGGGATACGGAAATCCATCGCGCGTGCAATGATGCGGTATTACTGGCCTGGGATGTTCAGGGACGTACGGAAATACATGCAACAGTGCCACGCATGCCAAGTCTATAAACCCAGCCAGCAACAAGCTGCAGGTAAGATGCTCACGCAGATTTCAGATGAACCTTTTGCTGCCGTTTGTGCAGATTTCGTTGGACCACTCCCTCGTTCAAAGCATGGTAATACAATGGCATTAGTTTTCGTGGATCGATTCTCGAAATGGGTAGAGGTCATAGCAATACGGAAAGCAACGACGGAGAACCTGATCAGGGAAATGGGGAGATGATTTAGGCACGATTTGGCGCACCAAAAGTTCTAATAACAGACAATGGAGCACAGTTCACGAGCAGACATTTTAAGAAATTTTTACAAGAGGCTGGCATAAAGCACCAGCTAACAGCACCGCAAGAGAACCCGACGGAGAGAGCGAATCGTAACATCAAGAGGGTGATAGCGCAATTCACTGGGAAGGAGCATAAGACATGGGATGAGTTGTTGCCAGAGATCACACTAGCACTGAATACGAGCGTATGCGAGTCAGCAGGCTACAATCCAGCATTTGTGGTACAGGGTAGGGAACCGAGAATCCCCAACGCCCTCTATGATGAGCAAACATTTGGCACAGGTGAGGAGAAGGTGGCTCTCAGTGAAAAGATGGCGATAATGAAGGAGGTTTATCAGATGGCACGTTGTTGTTGTTGTTGTTGTAGCAATGCTCGCCCCACCTAATAGTCGCGACCGATCACAAATTGTCATCAATACCTTCTAACGGGAGTCCAAGGAAACTTGCCGTTTCAGCAGGGGTGGACCATAAGGAAAGGGGTGTTAGAGGCGTTGGTTCCACATTACAATTAAAGAGATGGTTGGTGTCATGTGGGGACACATTGCAAGCAGGGCATACATTTTGTATGTCGGGGTTGATTCTGGATAGGTAAGAGTTTAACCTGTTACAGTATCCAGAACGAAGTTGAGCAAGAGTGACACGCGTTTCCCTGGGGAGTATGCGTCCCTCTTCTGCGAGTTCTGGATATTTTTCTTCAAGTACTGGATTCACCGGGCAATTCCCGACATAAAGGTCCGACGCCTGTCTATGGAGTTCACCAAGGACCTGCTTGTGTTTTTCCGCTTCATACGGCTGGGTTCTCAGGTGCCGTATTTCCTCAAAATGTTTACGGAGATGACTCCTTAGGCCCCTAGGCGGTGCTGGTTCGTCAATCAGATGTCTGTTGGGATGCCCAGGTTTCTGGGTATTCAACAGAAACTGTTTGGTCAGCATCTCATTTCTCTCCCTGATGGGGAGTATTCTCGCCTCATTATGCAGATGGTGTTCTGGGGACATAAGAAGACAGCCCGTAGCGATTCTGAGAGCAGTATTTTGGCAGGCCTGTAGTTTCTTCCAGTGGGTGGTTTTTAGGCTTGGCGACCATATGGGTGACGCGTAGCACGTAATCGGCTGGCTAATTGCTTTGTATGTGGTCAAGAGCGTTTCTTTATCTTTTCCCCAGGTACTGCCAGCAAGGGATTTGAGGATTTTATTACGGCTCTGAATTCTTGGAACAATTGCGGTTGCGTGCGCACCAAAATGTAGATCCTGATCAAACGTCACACCCAAGATTTTGGGGTGTAGGACAGTCGGTAGCGTAGTGTCATCGACGTGGATGTTCAATATGGTCGACATTTGGGGCGTCCATGTTGTAAATAAGGTCGCGGAAGATTTAGTCGGTGACAATGCCAGGTTTCGCGAGGCGAAAAAACTGGAGAGATCAGGGAGATAGCCGTTTATTTTATTGCATAGCTCATCGATCTTTGGGCCTGGGCCTGTGGCCATTATTGTGCAGTCATCGGCGTAGGAAACGATTGTGACTCCTTCCGGTGGTGAAGGTAGCTTAGATATGTAGAAATTAAACAAAAGCGGGGATAGGACACCACCCTGTGGCACCCCTTGTTTAATTCTCCTTTGTTTTGATGTTTCGTTTCTGAATTTGCACCGATGCCTGCCGACCACCCAGATAATTTGCGGTCCACCTTTTAAGACATGGGGGAAGGGTGGACCCTTCCAGGTCTTGCAGTAACGAGCCATGGTTGACCGTATCAAAAGCTTTTGGTAGGTCTAACGCTACGAGTACTGTTCTATGGTGGGGATATTGATTCAAACCGCAATTTATCTGGGTGCTAATGACATTTAGCGCGGAGGTAGTGCTTTGGAGTTTTCTGAAGCCATGCTGATGAGGGCTAGCTGCAAATGTGCTTGGAAATAAGGGAGCAAAATGGCTTCAAGCGTCTTTGCCACTGGCGATAGGAGAGATATCGGACGATATGACTCACCTACGTTAGCTGGTTTCCCAGGCTTTAGTAGCGGGACCACCTTGGCCATTTTCCATTTCTCGGGTATGACAAAGGTGGAAAGAGACAGGTTGAAGACATGCGCTAAATATTTGAAACCCTCTTTCCCTAGGTTTTTAAGCATCGGCATGGCTATGCCGTCTGGGCCCACTGCTTTGGATGGTTTAGCGCGACCAATGGCGTCCTCAACCTCTCTAGCGGTGATGGTAATTGGTGACGCGCTGAGTTTGTGTTTATGTGCGTGTCTATTGGCTCTCCGTCTATCTTTGTCGACCGTAGGATGCATTATATATTGTCGGCAGAAAGCGCTCGCGCATTTTTTCGCATCCGACAGCACCTTATCGCCAAAGGCGATGGAAACTTTGTCTTTGTGCTTAGTCGGATTCGATAGGGACTTTACGGTGGACCAAAGTTTACCTACACCGGTAGAGAGGTTACAACCTCTTAGGTGCTCTTCCCATTTCGCCCGCTTGTGTTCGTCCACAAGCAATCTGATGCGTTGGTTTATATCCCTTATTTGGGGGTCGCCTGGATCAAGCTGTCTTATAAGGTCGCGTTCCCTCGTTAAGCTCGCGGCCTCCGCCGGGAAGTGGGGCCGGATTTCGGGAATTCTCCCGGCGGGAATGAAATGTGCCGAGGCGGATTCAATGACCTTACGGAAGGCACGCTCCCCTTGGCGGGCATCAGTCGGGATAGGGAGGGCAGCAAAGCTGCTGTCTGTTGCAGATTTATATTCTTCCCACTTTCCTTTTTTGAAGTTTATGAAAGTGCGTTTTTCGGTGACGATGAAGTCGGCGGTACGCTCGAACGAAATAAGTATGGGCAGGTGGTCGGATGCCAATGTTACCATCGGCTGCCAGTTGACGCAGTTTACGAGTTCTGCGCTCACGATTGAGATATCTGGCGAGCTATGACAGCTTCCTACCATACGTGTGGGGGCGTCTCCGTTTATTGTGCAGAACGTCGTTTCGTCTATTTGATCCGCCAACATCTCACCCCTACTGTCCGCCCGCAAGTTTGAATGCCATAGGTCGTGATGGGCATTGAAATCGCCTAAGATAATGCGATTGTTGCCAGTGAGTAAGGCCTCGATATTAGGGCGGTATCCACTGGGGCAACAGGTGACAGGAGGGATGTAGATGTTGATGATTTCTAGATTTGCATCGCCTGACCGGACAGATAGGCCTTGACGTTCTAAGACATTGTCACTGCGGTCGATGCCAGGATCAAATATATGATATTGCACAGAGTGGTGTATAATAAACGCGAGGCAGCCTCCATTTCCACTCTCGCGGTCTTTCCTGTGGACATTATAACCAGAGCAGGTCTGCAATGCAGATCTTGCTGTGAGTTTAGTCTCTTGAATCGCAGCAATGCGGATGTTGTGCCGCTTCATGAAATCGACTATCTCCGTAATCTTCCCAGTTAGTCCATTACAGTTGAACTGCAGAATTCTGAAGTGCATGAGGGGTGACGCCGCCACTCTAGGGGTAAGTGAGGGGTGACTACGCCTAGGTTGTGGAAGGCCAGGACGCAATTGCTGTTGTGGCCTTGGGACTGGGCGCCCTTGGGCAAGCATTGGGGTACCCGGATGATTTGGGTTTGCGACCTGGCAACATAGCGCGATGAAACCCGTCGGGGGGTTGCCGTCGCGGATACCAGAACATCTAGGAAAGTGGCACCACCCAAGGCAGGAGCTGCATTGAGCGGATGTCGCAAACCTATATATTCTGTGCTGGCAGACGGTGCAAACGGAGGCAGGGACTAAGAGTCTGTTTCCCTGACCTGCACGATTGCTGCCAGAAAAGAGGGGGGTAGAAGAAGACGGGGCAGGGGATGATGCTCAGCATTGCAACCAGCTCTACTATGAAGGTAGTAGTTATGAGTGGTATCAGCTGTTTGAGTTGTTGGCGCCGTGGGGCGCGAGCAGCAGCGGGTACTTGTTGTGGCTTGCTGAGCAGCGAAGCTGCTGGAAGGTAGTGGGGATACGCTTAGGCGTAGACTACGGGACGCCCTTGGGCGTGAGCAGCAAGGAGCCACAAAAGATTTATAAAAGTTACGTGGACGTCGGGTTTTAGGATCAAGCCCAGAACAACCTGTCCGATGCAACCATCCCTTGCACGAGACACACTGAACAGAGTATGACCGTCCTAAAAAGATTCTTTTCTGGCAAATGCAGCAAAACCATTTCTCATGACCGGGGTCAGGAGACGGACCCGGATTGGGTTCGATACCTTCCCGGAGTAAGAGAATATGTAGCAGTCCTGCTGCAAGGAGCTGCTGGGAGGATGACAATTTGTGGGAGGGACGAAACAAATTAAATGGGGTCACACTGAAATGATGGCACGTCGTAGACAACAGCAAGCATCAGCGGAGCAGGCAAGGCATTATAATTTACGTAGGAGAGAGTGGCAACCGGTGGTGGGCGACTTGGTACTAGTAAAAGAGCATCAGCTGTCCAAGGCAGTGGACAACTTCGCAGCAAAGTTAGCAGGAAGATACAGTGGGCCTTATCGTGTAAGCAACTTCATATCGCCCTTAATCGTCGAACTAGTCAAGGTGGATAACGGCAAAAGAAGGACGGCACATATAAGCGAGCTAAAAGCATACCATCAGGCGACAGTCGAATAAGACGAAATTCCGGAAACAGAAAGAAGAATACGTTCACCCCGCTAGCGTGATAAGTCAAAAGCGTCCCGCCAAGCCCCGAAAGGAGGCTTCACCGAAGTTCCCATCGGGGAACAAACGAGACGACCGACGACGATAGCAACAACACAACACGCACCATCATCAGCATCGTGTAGTAGAACCCCGAACCAACATTTCACCGAGATATCCACCGAGGAACACACAGAGCAACTGGCCGTAGTAAGAGCAACGCCACGCGCGTCAACATCGCAAGCAGTCCAGGTCACGGAAGAAGATCAGACGTATTACAGCACGGTAGCAATATGTGGCTCACTAGCACTCGCCAATTCAGGTGCAAATGGTTCCATAATCGAACGCGCAGACATAATCAAAAATCAACAGGTGGTAGATGGAGACCGGAGTGGGTGGCACACAGCACAAGCGCAAGTCCACCGGCTTTTGGGCCCACACACGCAAACCCACATTTTTCAAATTTACCTGCATAAAAATTTTGTTTTCGAAATACCCTAATATACATATACGTATAACATTGAATTTACATTCGTATATTGGTACATCAACATCCCGCAACAGCAGGACCACACAGACAGCGAAACCAAAGCACATAAAGAGATTCAAATATCCTGCAACAGCAAAACACCAGACACAGAAAATCATGATGAGCGCTGCCGGGAATAGTACCGTTAGACGATCCGCGAGGACTCCTATAAAAAGGGAGTACAACGCCGAAAATAGGTCAAAAGTTTCTAAGCATGGATAAGAGAGACAGCACAAGATACACCGCAGAGAGTGCTAAGGACGGTTCACTCTGTACCCGAATCCGGCGGGACCTAAGCCAGCACAACCACCACACGACGGGCCAAGTGCCAACGGAAGAAGGAGAGGGCTACGACGACCAGCACAACCACCATACGACGGGCCAAGAGCCAACAGGAGAAGAAGCTACCTACGACAACGAAAGCGAAAGTAGCTACCATACGACGGGCCCAGTGCCATTAAAAGAGGAGGAAGTTGCCTACGATGGCGAGACCGACAGTCAGGGCACGGAGACTTCGGGTATCTCAGGGGTGACGTGGGCGGCCTGAAACTTAGCCCGAGGTACGAGACGGTGTCGGAGTGCGAGTCGGCAGAATCACTTGTCGACTTGTGTAACGAGATCCGGAGCCCTACATACAGCACTGAGGAGTACGGATACGAACCCGAGGAGTAGGCCGTGGTCCGGGACCCTACCCCAATCCCCATTTCCTCGGACAGCGAAGAAGAAGGCGACGAACCACCACCGAAACAACAGGGCGAATTCTCCATATGTCAAGCCGACGAAGAGGTACAGGGCCGGGGGTTTGTCGAATACCAGCGGCACATCACCCTCCGAATGCGAGTATACGACACCAACGTGAGTACGAAACCCCCGACCAAGTAGAAGATATTGGAGGCGATAATGGAACCACCAACGAACAACAATGACGACGACGGAACAGTAAGCCGTTTGACCAGCGAGGTCAACGGCAGCCTCAACGACACCAACAAGGACAGCGAAATATAAAGCCGCTTGGCCAGCGAGGTCAACGGCAGCCTCAAAGACAGCAGCAGCGACGTGCTAAGCCTCAACGCGAGTGACATGTCGGCGACAAAAGACGACACCGGAGATAAACCCACCGACGCCGACAACACAGGCGAGGGTGAAGATGTACTCACCGAAATCGAGAGATGGCTCGAAAAAGCATTAGCGGAGGCGGCAGAGACGGGCCAACCGAACCGGGATCGAACCCCTCCCCGAGAAACTAGCAAGAGACATCAGGGAGAACGTAGAGGTGGTACGGACGAAGCAGCGGAAGAGGACGTTCCATCGGAACGTAGATGGTCACACTTATCGGGTGAGAATCACGAGGGCAGGCCTGGTAACAGTAACCCTGCTTGCGGCAGGTGAGGGGAGAGTGTGAGGACACAAATCCACCGGCTTTGGAGCCCACACATTCGAACCTATAAATATTTGTCAGAACTTATTTGAGCATGTATAAATCATATTTCATATCATATTTATAATTACAAATTATACATAATTTTTCGAAAGACCCTAATGTATATTACAATGGATTTATATCAGTACATAAAGCATGTAAAATATATAAAACTGAATTATATAAATTGAATTTACATATATAAAATAATCATTTCTTGAATCGCCCCAATAATCATATAAACATTCATGACAACATCTAATTACTTCGTTTAAATAATTGCCTCTGCCCGCATACGGTAAATATTTTGGTTGAACATTATAATTTTCACAGATATCCCATAGCCGGCTGGAATTCTAAATAACGATGGGAATACAGCAACGCAACACTGCAAAAGCACCAAAAAACGTATAAACATACGTATAGAAAGAAATTGCAACCAAGCACAACAGGCATTGAAGCGAGCCGTCAAGGCGGACATCGCACAAAGAGGAAACAAAAAAATGCAGTGTACTAGAAAGACGTTACCTCAGCATACCAACAACACAGCGTGGGTACTAGGCAGCCAAAAACATTACACTTGCAAGTTACTTACGAAGGGCAACCAACTCGTTGACAACAATAAGGCACAATAAGCAGGCAGCAGAGGGAAATTGAAAGTAACTATGCTAACTAACTGGAGATGCGTACCAATGAACTCGCCTGCTAGGGGTAGTCCAGGGGGATTACTACATATGTAATTTAGAAATACATGCTTATATGCAGTAAAAAATTGAATATATAACTAGAATATTGCCGCTAAACGTAGGATACCTTATGTAAATACATATAATAAGTAAGATTTATTGTTGCAGGATAACTGTCCACCTGCGCGTGGACAAGTATAAAAGGGCGACAAATTTTGCGAATTTGAGTAGTAGATAGCTAGGTATAGTAGCCTGCTAACGCCTTGTTTAGCGGTGAATGGGAATCTTGGGATTTTTCCATCTCACGAGTTCTTTATTTTAGTAACTTTGGGGGTTTTTCCAACCCCATCGTTAGAGGGATTGTGGTGGTTTTCCACCTCCGCAACCTTCAGGGGAGCAGGGTATCTTTAAGTTTAAACTCGGTGGGGGTTTTACTAACTCCACCGACTGAGAGGAAGTGGTGGTTCTCCACCTCCGCTTTCTTTACGAATAGGTTGATATTTTAGTTTAAGCGTAGTCCCGGTGGGGGTTTTCCAACCCCATCGGTGTAGAAACGACGGTGGTTTCCCAACTCCGTCGCCGTAACTTTAAGGTTAGTTTTGCAATTGATTAGAATAAAGAGTTTATAACGTTTAAAAAACAAACAGGATCTTCCTCTTTAAAAGGAGACGATAGGGATTCTTCTCTCTTCCTACAGGGATCCTGGATGGACTGAGCATACCCCGGCGTAAGAAAAAGTCCGTCACAAATTAATGAGGTATTTATATTTTAGTTTTTTATTTATTGGAGTTTTATGTGTTTCTTTTTTATCTAAGTATATTTAAACTGAAAATTAAAGAATGTTTTCGTTTGTTTTTCTTAATGTTAAAATAATAAATACCTATGCAAGATCAATGAAATTAATGAAGAATGTGCAAAAGTTTATTTTTTTGATGTATTTATTTATTTATTTGGTTAACACAATAAATAAAAATAAAAAGAACGTTATAAAACGTTGTAAAACCTTACAAAACAATTATTTTTATTTTAGCTCATAAGCGTCCGGTAACTAAAATTTTACTGTCCGGTTTCTGAAAAAACTGTCCGGTTACTGGCAAATTCTGACTTGTATCAAAACAAAACCTCTTACAAAAAATAGAGCGTTTTCTATCGAAGTGGCTGATGTTATTAGATTTAGAATTAAGCAAGTCATTTGAAAATTCAAAGTTTTTTAATATCACTTATAAAATGTAACTAAGAAGAGTTTAAAAGCAAAAACAAGTTAAGTGTCCGGTTACTGGTTCATCCACCCTATTAGCTGATTTTCACAAACGCGCTGTCAATGATAATAAAAATTAATTAGCAATTATTTCCTTCATTTCAATTTTCTTCGCTAAAAATTTGTCAATTTACGAAAATAAATTGTCACGAACAGCTGGTTTAGCAGAGTTGCTCTGCTACACCGCCATTTTATACGGGGTAAAAGTGTAAAGCTTTTGCGTTGCGAGCAGGCAACAATTTTCACAAAAGAACGAAATACCCCGTAAAGGCATTACCTGTTTTTTAGAATAGAACAAAATATATTTACAACCCTTGTGCGGCGTACAAAAGGCGTTACACTTTTGCCAGAAAAGAAAACGCTATAAGTTACACCTTGGCGAGCGACGATAAAATTATCAGAAAATTGCTGGCAAGTATGCACTTGAAAGTTGAAAACTGAAAGTTTAAACAGAGAATGTTAGAAATTTTTTTCTTTACTTATACCATTTAATAGGCACCCAGAAACTACAAGAAAATGCTTAAATGTAATTGGGACTAATTTCGATATAGTAGTCTTCAGCCTTTTGAAACGTGTCAGTCACAAATTCGAAAATTATCTACCAATTTCGCAGGGACTCATTTAAAATATTGATGTACATATATAGAAAGTTTTGAAAATTGATACATAAGCTAACTAAACGTATTAATAAATGTAAAAGTTGATGTACCTTAAACTTACTGTTCCCATATCGTGCCTGTGCTGCACGAATCGTTGCCTCATGAGGAATGGTTGCATCAATGCTTCGGATGCGAGCTGCGACATTATATTCTCTTAAGTGATGTTTTATTATGAAGTGCTCTCTTGGCGCGCTGTTTGCAAATTTTGTCCCTGTACCCTCTGCTGGAGACGTCTGGCTATAACGGCAGGCGATTCTTATGAGTTTAAAGTAATACATGTCAAATTAATTGTAAAGAACACGAGGCGCTCGAAACGGACACAGTCGCTTCTGATGTCTTGGGCCTGAAATGTTCTATGTTTATAAAAAATATATAAATAAGTCAAATTTAATAGAGGAATATGATAGCGGATAGCAACAAGCAAATAATAAAATTTACGGTCAATATACATCCTCAGATACATCACAATCTGTTGTTGTTGGCACTACCGAATCGGAAAATGCATATATAGTAAACGTAGCTACTGGATTTGATTCACCATTGGTATCGCACACCAAACCATCGCCAGCACACCTTCAGCTACCCAGGATAGTGGCGTGAGTAAGTTATTATTCAACACCATACGGGTATTAATCCCAGGGCATCGCATCGCCATATGCCTTACAAATGCAAAGACAACATTCAAAACACTCACTGGCTTCAGCGCACCAGCAGCAGCAACCCAAGCAACTAAAAGCGGTACTGAGTATACCTATAAGACCGCTGACGGCCCTACCTAAAAAGTCACCCAATATTGATTTATTAACCGATGTCGATTTTTCAATTGCCGGTCTAAACGTACCACCATCCATATTTCCACCGCTGACAAACCCGAGTTCCACACCAGCCACCGGATTGCACTCAGCACTGCTACGGGTGATGCACCAACCATGCTAAATGCACCGATTTCACCAACGGTTTATCAGCGCCCCCACCACGGCAGCAAAGGACAATGCCGCATCGCCCATTGATTCTCCTGCTACACGAAAGCCTAATTGGGATAATGGTTCCAGCTGCTCCGACTTGAGGTCACTGGATAGCAATTTCGTTTGGAATTCAGAAAACCAACACTCAAACGCATCTACTAATGCAATAACATTTCAACTAGATCCTTACGACCCTTTTCACGATGGTAACGTTCCAAGCAACGTTGTTGGTATGCCTGCAAAGCGTTACCAGCAATGCCGATGGTTTGCGATGGTAAGTTTTTAGTCCATACCTTAATTCGTAACACCGACAAATCGATTATTGCATCCGCGCAATGCATGGACAACTGCACATGTTATTCCACACAATATGAGAGAGCGACCACTTTGACACATCCTACAGTAAAATCATCATAATGATTCTCAATGTTACATTCCTGGGGCCAGTATGGGTCTAAGATCCCATTTGGGGTATGCAAACAAGCAACAGTACGAGCTTTTACTAGCCAAATCATTGACCAAGAGTCATTGATCGTATTTTGCTGCGGCGTTTGTGTAATAATTAGATTTGGAGAACCAGCGCCGAGATTCGTTATATAAGCAGCATTTATAAAATCAACAGAGTCCTTGTCTAGCTTTAAACGCGCATCATCATATGGAATGCAATCGAGTGAACGATCTTCTTTTGGAAATAATTTGCAATCGAGATTGTACATTTATTTGTGTCCTTAGCAAGTCTTTTGTGTAACTCTTTCCATTTAACTGATAATCGTGTATAACCATTTATCATTCTTACATTAAGGCTTGCAATCAGTTTTTTACGCCGCTAAACTTTTTTATGGAAATATTGGAGCAAACAATGCAAATCGTACTAAATCATGCACATGTGCTTAATAAACGTGGCACCATGACCTTCTATCCAATGAAGATTGCACCCCAAATTGCATCTTAAAAGAAAAAATCCATTAACAAAAGCATCAAAGGCCAATGCAAAGGTATGCCAACCAACTGCGCGGCCGACGCCGCAGTTGGAGCACCCCTTTGCAATGCCGGTAACCTAGAAAAAAAAAAATACAAGAAAAAACTCGGTGCCCATGCCAATCTCTTGGATCGTCACCACCACACCATCCACGCCAGTAACCTGAAAGGAAAAGAAAAAATTAATTAATTAATAAAAAGAAATATATACTAGTAATCAAATTAATTCCACATCTCCACCAAATACTTACCTTTTCTTTAGGACATTATGCGCAATAATAATACTACAGCCACGCACTGTAGAAGAAGAATGAGAACGGGAAAACTCTTTCGATTGTAGTCCCGTTCGTTTCAATTCATAGGAAGTGTACATTTGTGCGTATGAATGTTCACTTTTTTTTTTATCTGGTATACATATACCAGTGCGCGGACTATTTATAAAGGGAATGCTTGTAAATGAGAAATGAAAATAGCAGTAGAAGTTGGTAGTTTATATGCGACCAAAACAATAATTGTTATTGAATTATATTGAATTATTAATCATTTATTGTAAAACAAATAAAGCGAATGTCAGGGAAATAACACTTGTAAAAACATGTACATAAGACAAAAATTCATGTAAATTTGTATATACATAGCTTATGCCTTATGATACTTGTTTTTTCCTTGTATTTCGGGCACGGAATACTGACCATAATTTACCGAAACGTCTAATTACAGCGACAATTTTCCAACGCACCAAAAATATTGCCATAAAACAACCGATTTCGGCATGTTATTCGGAAAATTATTCACATAAAAAAAGATGACAATAGCGCCAAAAATTATTTGCGTGATCAGTTACTACATTTATTTCATAAACAATATTATTTCCTTTTTGAATTTGTGCACAACTTTGTTCAAATTTGATTGGGTTGGTTAGTGTAACCGCCGAATGTTATTTGGGTGTGCTCGAAAAATCAATATATTTACCTAATGATAGCAGTATTTAGTAGGAGTAGGAAATGAAAACGGGTCAAAAAGTTGATCCTCCTACCAATAAAGTGGTATAGTCCGTGCACTGACTGTCGGTACACTTATACAGACGTATGTACATATATATGCCTATCGGTATCGGATCGAAATACTTTTCGGGTACCTTACTATTTGGGAAAGGCCACCAAATAAACAGGACTCCAAGCATATTTAGAAAAAAAATAAATTTTTTTTAAACAAATAAATGAAGTCATACAAAAACAAACAAAAAAGGTAAATTTAATAAAATTTGTTCCCTCGTCCAAGATGAGCAAACCTTTATTTTTTTCATATGTCGCATAAAATTGTGTCGTTCAAACATTTTTTTGCGGGGGACAGGAAAGTTATTGGGTTTTAGCACCAACAACAAAAACAACAACGACGCAAAAACAACCACACAACACACTCTCTACCCGGTTCGGTACCAAAATGTGAGCATCAAATAACTTAAATGCTAGATTTTCTGCAGCACTCTTACACAAAAATAATCAAAATAGGGCACTAAAGACCCATACACAGACCGCGCATGGAAAGAGGCCATGCCGCTAACAAATTTCATAAGTCCCGATAGTAAAATTAGGGCTTACTCTCCACCGAACGCGTGTCACAGGCATAATAAATCAACGAGTTCCCTTTATTTTTCTTCCATATTCTCTAAACAGAATGACTCATTACGCTTCGCAAAGAAGGAGGACCGAGCGCCAGGCCGCTCGTTACCCAAAGCCGTGCCATTTATGCGACGCGAAACACCCCTTCAGGTCATGCCCGATATACCGCGCGTAGTCCCCGCTGCAACGACTGGGCGAGATTATAAAGGCCAAGTACTGCCAAAATTGCTTTTCAATGGTACATCGTGCCAGAGACTGCAAGGGAAGGTGCCGAAGATGTGGTAGCAACTGGAGGAATAGTCGTCCGAGCCAGAGCCGCTGAAGAGCTGGAACCAGCTGATCGTTCAAGAAGAGGAAGAATGGTATGAGCCGATGCCCACGATACAAGAGGTGGACGACGGGATGATGGATGAGGCGTCCGAGTCGGCCTATACCCACGAGCAACAACTGCCAGCCGGGAGTGGAGCGGGCTCCCATATAGGCCGTTCCGACACTAGAGGATCGCACCCACGGCCGTTCCGACCCCTACTCGCGCACGAAAAACGACAGGAAAGTGGAGCGGAATCACGGCCTTTCCGCCCACCCAAACAACGACGAACGCGAGCACCGCGAAGAACGCGCGAGCGTAGACTGGCCTCTCGGCCGCGCCAGCTACGCACTACACGAAACCATCAGCTCGACAACAGGGACGGTAGACTGGCCACTCGTCCGCGCCAGCTACCTCACAACAGTTCCTTCCGGAACGGAGTCATTCCGGCCCGCACTACAGCCGGCCCAACCCTTCGCCCAATGGCTACTCTGGCGCCGACTGCGGTCGTGAAGGTGGAAGCCGTGGTGCGTTTGCATCTCATCGGTGCACTCATTGATGCATGTTCCCCCCGCACAACGATCGACCGCAGGCTGGCGCGAGAGTTAGCACTGCCGACAACCTACGCCGCCGGCGAAAAAGGCTGTTTTATTAGATTTAGAGGCAAACATGGACAGAGCAAGATGGTGACGACTCATGCAGTCTGCGATCATGAGTTCAGGCGCGTCAGCCCTACTTATAACGTTGACCCCAGCGTCGCGGCTTCTTACGAGCATATTCGTCCGGCGGATCCCCAAGTTTATGCGTCAACACCAATCCGCCTCGTTCTGGGCGGCGACGTTTACGCCGACATCATGACACCGGGCACGTTACCACCGTCCTTTGGCTCGCTGCTGGCCCAAAGCACCATCTTCGGATGGGTGCTCTCGGGGACCCACACGATCTACCATAATCTAATATAACCCTAGGGGTTACTTTATTTTAAGTTTATATGCGAATCATTTTTTTTTATATGTCGCTTAAGTTTATACCTTAAATATTATTTTTTTTCTTTTTTCTCACAATAAATGGATTTCTTTGATAACTGGAAGAAATATATGATGCGAGTCTTTTACTTTACTTTCCTTTCAACCCAGTAGCTACAGGTAACGGCGAAAGCAAGGAGGATGCCGTCGCGCCATCCGGCGCGCACAACTTAGTTTTAGAACCTAGTCTTAAGACCAATCGTGGTCGGGGACCCTCGGCGCAGTTTGAGCTATTGCGTTTCGCAAGGGGCCGGCATGTTTAGGCCCGAAGCCTAAATTCTTATTAACTGGCGCCACCCTAATAGCACCATATTATCGACAACTAGTTCGCCCACATGCATGTATATGTGTAGGTTTATGGTGTCTGTACACATATACATGCATGCCGGTACAACTGTGTGCTTACCCTTAAAACCGGAGACTTTTCTCCCGGTTCAACGGTTGTCCTCGACAAAGCAACCGGCCAATTTTCCAGCGATCGTTGAGCGAACTACAACCAGCCGTCCCGAGAAGCCCTGCTACATTTTATTATACCAAGGTAATTTATTGTTCGAATTATAATTTTGATTTAAATAAAAGCCCTTTTATAACGAGAAATATCTCGCTTCTTCTTTTCTCATTTATTCAAAAACGTCCTATACACAATTGTGGCAAAGAGGATAAATACAATAAGAGCCGTCACTCGTTATTTTGTGGCGAGTATCTCGCTGGAAATTGAAAAAATTGATGCCGAATGTTTTCTGAGAGGGACATTTTTAATGGTCTCGCATTTATCCATGCCGTGTAGGACCCTTGTGCAACTGTGATTTTAAATAAATAAATTAATTAAATACAGTCGAAAAATAAACACAAATACCCCACGAAAATGTATAGAAGACATTTATAAACATGTCGCCCAAAAAAAAAGTAGCGACTACCTATCAGTATACATCGAGTAAATGCCAAAAAAATAACGAGTGACGGCTCTTATTAGGGGGAATCATGAAAGCATATAAACTTATAAGGTGTAAAATTATATCCATTTACACACGCTGTTATATGAACGCACCTAGTAATACTCTTGATAAACTGTGTACTGTGTACAAAAATATGTAATTTTACACATCGCAACCTAAACCAAAAAGTATCGCAATTCATATCAGAGTAGCTTTGTGTTGGATGTTGATTTATACCCCAAAAATAACAAAATTCTTAACAAAACCGAGCTAAACGACCACGTTAACTACCAAAAAAACATAAGATATTTTACGATGCTTTCATGGATCGAATTACACTTAAATACCGATTTAAAATTTTTTTAAGATTTGACATTTTTTTGTTTAGAATGCGATATATACATTCAGTGGAATAATTTTACATTGAGGGTACTTTATGCAACTTTCTTTTTTTCGTGATTTTGCAATAACAAACGTAGATACTCATAGTAATTTTTTGTTTTGAATTATGTGATTACAATATTTATAAGGACCATTTAGTTGATGGTATTGGTACTGTCAGTTAAATTTATCAGCAAATAATTATATTCAAAATATTTTTTTGTTATACATCTAGTTTATAAGGTTTGTTTAAAATTTTTTTTTAATTGGTTGCAATTGAATTGCTTTAAAAATCTTTGCAAACTTTATGCGATTGTTGAATATTTTTTAATTAGAGCATATAAAGCTTTAGAATAGAAACGTAGGAAAAAGCTTAGAATTATTAGATTCTTAGATACTTTTTAATCAAGATTATTTCAGTATGTGTTTTTCGTTTGTTGTACAAATTCGTTGCATATTAATTTTCAGATTGGTCAATCGCGCGCCGCAATAGCCGTTGGTGGGAATTGACATTCATTATAAAGTAGCGAAGGCACGGTCCTGCGCAAACACATCGCCAACCTGTGTTTGCATAATAACTGTAGAGGAAGAAATATTTTATAAAATTTAATAAAATCAAAAATGAGAGTTGTGCTAAAAAGGGCTAAAGTATTGTATATTAAAGTATAGCAAAGTCTCAGCGGCTTTCTCATGGTGAAAATTTAGTTTGAATAAGTCTCACTCTTCATTCTCAGAAACATGTATGAAGGTACCTCGTAAGATATTAAAAATAACTTCAAAAAAACTCATATTCAAACCGGTGTCCTATCCCTACTTCTGTTTAACTTCTACATATCAATAGCTATCTTCACCACCAGAAGGAGTCACTATTGTTTCCTACGCCTATACTATTGTTTCCTACATCGATGAACTTTGTAATAAAATAAACAGCTATCTCCCCGATCTGTCCAGTTTTGTCGCCTCGCGAAACCTGACATTGTCACCGACCAAATCATCGGCGAGCTTATTTACAACATGTACGCGCCAAATGTCGCAATATGGCATTACGCTACCGACTCTCTTGCACCCTAAAATCTAGGGTGTGACGTTCGATCAGGATCTACATTTTGGTGAGCAGGCAGCCGCAATTGTATTTTTATGTCTTAATTTTTATGTGGCTTTCCTGCGTAAAGATAATTTGATTACAGTTCGTGGAAATAATACCCCACTACCTTTTACTTGACTTGAACAACAACAACAGCCTCCCCGAAGGTTTTGGGGAGTGTTGTAGATGGTAAAAATCTAGTTGGTTCTTTTTGGTAACAATGCACCATTAAGGTACTAGCCCCACCATCTCGGAAACAATTAATATGATCACATTAAATCTTCAAAGCCATCCACGAGGAACTTGGGGTCGCCAGAGCCTCGCCTGCTATATATGTGTGATTCATTCATATTTGTAACAAGATTCCTATCGCGTAGATGAGGTTGACAATTGGATTGCGGAAGCTCTGAACCTATAAAGCTTTGTCGCTTATCAACCCCTTGAGTCCCTCGTTTACTTTGGTGTACAAACATGTTTTGATTGTTTTGTGATAGAGCTGAGCTGCATTACACTGAACGAGTCCACGGCGACGTTACTGATCAGTTTAACGCCTTACAGGTAGTTGGCAAAGAAACGGCATATACGATCAGAAGGCACTCGAAGACGATGCCTCAAAACTAACAACCAAAAGCAATAATTATCATTTCACTGACATATTTTATAGTTTTTTCTTCCGGAGTTGGACACAATCTTTTCATTATATTACTTAACAGTTTAAGATTAGGATTTTTTTTCAATTTGTATTTTGACTTACCAGCAACAACAGAATCATGTTTAGTTGTACGCCACACAATCATTATAGCATCATTTAACGAAGCTCAGTTTCTTCAAAAAATTGTTCGGCACCGCCACGTAAAATCAATGTACATATTCTAGCATTAACGCAACTTTTAAATAATTATAAACTATGAAAATAAAATCAATGTCAAACCCACTATCAAACCTTGGAAAATGTTGAAAGATTCACCACCAACTTGACGTTCTTCAAAGTAATCACATTGACCCAAAACACTTGATTTAATATCATTAGCTGTAGTCATAACAGCACCACCACAAGCTTTCATTGTACTTTTCAAATCTTCTCCTGGTACACGCTCAGCCTTCGATTCCAATTCTATATTTAATAATGCGATTTTGTATTTTTGTATGACTCTGGGTCCATCAAAGGAAAGTACAGCGTCCACAATCATTTTAGAAAATAAATCTTTTTGTTGCTGAATAAGTTTGGAGGACATTGCTGTGGCAGAGCATTTTTCCAAAAAAGCACGTTGTTGTTCCTTTGATTGGCCCTTCGACATGTACAGCCATGTCATATTTTTTCATGCATAATTGTAATGCTTTACGTATAGCTTTAATGATGATACGTGCATGCACGCCTTCCTCAACATATGGCTTAACTTGTTTTAAGATTTCACATGCTTAAAGTACTACTGAAGTGGTGCCATCGCCAACCTGATAAGAGAAACATTTTTATTCTACACATTCTAATATAATATAAAACTTACCTCAGCATTTTGAGATTTGGCGATGTCGACTAGAGTTTTACGGCTGGATGAACAATATCCAATGGTTTCATAATGGTTGCCCCATCATTTGAAATTGTGGCCATACCAATAAAAAAAAATAAATAAATGTAAGGCGCGATAATCTCCGAAGAGGTCTAAGGCCGAGCTTCTCTTCCAATTTGCGTCGTGCTCCTCTTGATTTTCCCTACAAATTGGCCGGACGGGGCCTACATGTTTTATTCCGACTCCGAACGGCATCTGCAAGGCAGATGAGTTTTCACTGAGAGCTTTTCATGGCAGAAATGCACTCGGAGCGCTTACCAAACACTGCCGAGGGACGACCCCGCTTAGAAAAAATTTTTTCTAATTGAAAAACCTTATTCTAAAATTTTGATGTAGCTTTGCCTGGGGTGTGAGCCCAGGGCATACGGTGTGGTAGGCGGAGCACGGTACCATCACACCACGGTGGCCTTTCCACTGGAATCAACAATATGCTTGTCCATACTGCGTGAACCCAATGAGGTGCGTACAGCGTCCACAATTGAATGCGAGGCATTGATGTTGGATATGAGTTGAGGTTTACCTTGAGAGCTATCGGAACCCAAAAAAATTTTACACAAAAACTCATGTACCCAACACATGTTCAGGACGTTCATATTTATCGACACGCTGTTAGGTGTGACTTAAATGTTGGAAATATTCAGTTGGCACTGTTGAGAAAAAATATGGATCAATGAACACAAATAAGTAGACATTGGAAACGACGACCAGCATCTACAAATTGCATATTTGCCTTGCAACGATTACATCTAATTGGACCCAATTCACTAAAATTTACAATGGGTGGCTAATATGCACCCTCAACAGTGCGTGCCATTGGTGAGATGGTAAGTGTACAGGACAAAGCTGTTGTTTTTAATAAATCAGCTGTTGCAGGTATGTAATACAAAGAGGACCTGCAAACGAGAAAGATCAATGTAATTGCACGGTAGGTATGCCTGTCGTAAGAGCCGACTAAAATACCAAGTTCAAGGGGCTGTGTAGCGCAAGCCTTCAGGTTGCCAGCGCAATATATAGCTTCTCCAAACCTAATTGTCAACCTCACCTATCCGCGGCGAATCCTGTTTCACTAACCGACGAGGCTCTGGCGACCCCAAGCTCCTCATGGAACTTGGTGGTGGGGGGAGGGAATGGCCTCAAGGTTTAATGTGGCCACAAAATCGTTCCCGAGATGGTCGAGCTAGCACCTTAATGGTGCTGTGATACCGGAGCGTACCGGATCTGTGTCCGGCAAAGGACAATCAAATCGATAACACTCCCCCAAAGCCTTCGAGGATCAATCTTATCGCTACAACAACAACAAAAACATCAATGTAATTGCCAAACGAAACATTAATTTCGAATATCAATACCTAACGTAATGCGGGGAGGAGTTACTCTGATCTTGTACCACATATTTTGTCGTGGCATTGAATAACCCGGTTTCTGTTGTGGTATATACCTTGGCATGACTGGATGTGGTGTTATTGCCCCACCTGGTCCAGTAGATACCGGCGGCATACATGGAGGACCATGTTGCTCATGGCCACCAAGTGGCTGGTGCATAGGGTGTTGAGGTGGACCGGATTGTGACTGCATTAAACCATATTGTCGTGGCATTGGACCCAGTTGCGGTGGCATTTGCTATTCACCTGTTTGCTGATATGGAGATGTAACACCGCCTGCAATTGATGTTGGTGGTGTAGGTGACCAGTTTGAGGAGGACCAGTCTAGAAAAATAACAAAATTTATTAGACAGAAAATTATTTAAAAATATATGTTTGCTTATACTACTTGTTTTGGTGGTGGCATATGAGGCAAGCCAGATATAATTGTGCTATTTATCGGCAACTGATTGGGACCACCAGGTACAGGTTGCCCTGGTGGTGTCGTTGCTGGAGGCGCTGGCGAATACATGGAAGTTGGCGCATTGGCTCGAGGCTTCTAAATGGATTTGCGAAAAATATCTGCAATTATCACACCTATTCAGATTTGCATGAACGTTTTATATTTACCTGCAAAAATTATATATATTCCACAATATTTAATGCTCCAAAATTAGCACAGGTCTGCAGCTTAATTCGCGGAAAAAGTTTTGGGACAGGGAATGTACACGATATACAAAGTTTAGCTAATGAACACTTTAGAATTCATTTCAAACAATTTAGTAGCACAATAATTTGTAATTGTATCACAATCGCACAATATAAATTAAATTATATCTCTTAACAAAAATTTTGTACCGTCGATATGGAACGCTAAATTAGAAATGGCGGATTCGCAGAAAATTGCTTGACGTATTTCAGGGTACATACCATGTAAGAAAAGGCAATCATATATGAATCGGACATTGCAGTTAGGCCATCTCATTTTTTCATACTAACAATTGTGGAACAATGTGGGATTTTTTGTAGTTGGTCGCCATTTTCGGTCACTAGATTTTTGCTGGGTAGTTCGACTGTTCACTATGTTGGGGTAGTAGCACACGGTCATTAGTTCGACTGTCTTGGGAAAGCTTTTCAGTGTTCTTGCGAAGGACAAAGCCTCACCTAGTAAATATACATATGTGCCTACGTATTCACATTTATAAATGGATCCGTAACTGTAGGTGATATTTAAACTTGGTTGATAGACTATAATCAATGAGATTCACTCCATGGGACTAGTTTTGGATAGGGCCGCCAACTTTAGGAAATGTCAAACCGGGAGACTTGGGTGTTGAAGGATCAAGTGTGAATTTATTGTTCATTATTAATTTTTTGAAAAAATATGCAAAGTTAGCATAAAAATTGATTATCAAACTTTTCTTTTAGTGTTTTGTTTCAATAACTTGGTGAATTGGGTGATGCAAAGTTAGTGTTAAGCTAGCATTGAAAGTGTCTGTTTTTTAAATAACTTTCGAATAGTTAGAAAGAGTAAAATTTCGCAATTAGTTTCTTATAACTGGCAGTGATGCGCATCCGCTGATACTACTTTCGATCATATCCGACCAATTTTCGACATGAACAATAAATGGCCTAAACAGTCTTAAAGGAGTAGAAAATATAGTAACGCGCCGATATTTTTGACATTCGGCGTGCGAAAAACGACCAAAATCGGCGGCGGCGTATATCTCTACTCCATAAGCACTATGCGGCACTTGCCAACACAGCCGTTGGATAGTTCATTTCTTCCTCTGCAGGAGTAGGATATTGTATATAGAGAAGGGACCTTTGATACGAAGAAATTAAACAGAAGTGGTGATAAGACACTACCATGTGGTACCCTCTGTTTGATTTTCCTAGGCCTTTGTATTTCGTTCCTACATTGAACCGACGATTGCCAACCATTTAGGGAAATGACAAAGGACTTCAGCGACGGGTTGAAAACGTGCGTTTATACCAGGGATGGGCCTATTTTCGGCTCCTAAATCAGTTTCAGTGCCAGCGAGTGCTAGGTGAGACGTTTGGGGTGTTAGGGGAGTAAAAAATACATTGGAAATATCGTACGCTTCGTCTAAAACGATATTCATCGCAAGAAGGTTGCGGAAACACTAAAAACTGAAATGAAAATATTCTCTCTCAACCTTCCAAACAAATTCCCAAACTGTGTTGCATACGAAAACAAAAACATACAATTTTTGTCAAGAAATACGACAAACGGAATAACCATAGACTGAAGTCGACTTTATGTTAAGCAATATATGCAAGGCTAATATACGCAAGCCGATTCATTTTGCAATATATACATAAAAGTATTTAAAAAAGTATTTTTAAAGTAGTAGCATTAGAGGAAGTAGTAGTAGAAAAACGTACTAATGCACGTTTCGTATACAATCGTGGGAAAACGAAACCGTTTTCAGACTTGTTGGCAGTGTTGCCGTGAGCCTACAAATAAATGTATCAATTTGCAAATAAAAAAAGTTACCAATCGCATAAACAACGACTAATTTTACCAGTTTTATTATAAACATAACTGCTTTCATTTATAAATTTCAAATTATGGAGGAATTTTCAAATTTCTTCAGCTCACATACATATATCGTTAAATCCACGCTCATACGAGCCGTTTTGCACATCTGTGGTTTATACCCAGAGCCAAGGTTTTTTAGCATTGGCATGCCTATTCCGTCTGGGCATATTGAATTATAGGCCTTCGCCATTTTTGATGGCCTCTTCAAACTCTACGGGGATGGTGGTAATGGGGGTAGAGGCTGATGTTCGGCACTGCTTCTGTCCATGCTACGTAGATTGTAGTGATGGTTTGGAGCGGCCGCATCAGCTGGAGCCGCCGTTTGGTGCGAGAAACAGCAGATAGTTGATGTGGCCAGCTGGGTAGCGTTGCTGCTAGAAGGTGGCGGATGTGCGCTTGAGCGTGAACGGCGGGAGTTCTTGGACGCTAACAGCAGGGAGCCACAAAAATTTTGTAGAAATTCCCGGGACACCGAACGTCTGTGCAACCATCTTTTACATGTGACGCATTTACAAGGGTATGCGGTTCAATACCTTCCTGGAGCATCAGGGTATGGAGCAGTTCAGCTGCTCAGAGAATGACAATTTGTGGGAGGAACACAACAAATTAGATGGGTTTACACTGAAATTACAGCCCTTAGTCCAGAAAAGATCTAGAGTCGCTCAGGTCCTCGACCAGACTAGCGATCTAAAGTATCCAGGTCCAAATTATGGCTCTCAGAGAGTTGTCACTTAGACAATAATTAACGGCTAGTATACTCAGAAATTCTATTTAAACAATCTCATATTTACCTGTAAAAAGGCAGCTTTCCCAAGACGATCGCAGCAATCCTTGTCATCGAATGCTTTTGCAGCTTCCAAAGCAATTTCTATAATACCACACTCCAGCACCAAACCAAAACGAGTCTTCTCGTCTTTGACAAAATGTAGTGAAACTTCTGGATATCCTTTCTGTTGCAGATATGGAATAATGCTTTGACCCACCAAACGTACATTGCATAGCATATGAAATACGTCATCATATTTGTGATTTGTTAAAGCCAATTTCAATTTATATTCAGTTGAATCAATATGTTGTACACGCGTACGGCCTTCACGATCTAAACAAAAAACTTGATTGCCTTCAACACGTGTCAAGTATATGTGTAAATCAAGTGTACGAATTGCTCCCGATTTGACACGGTAATTCTCTTCTATAATGCACAAGTACTGAAGTTGACGATCGCATACGGTCACAGAATGCTTACAGAGTAAAGGGCCCATTACTGATACTTAGCATAGACCTGACTTGACTTGGCGTAAACTTGGCAACTTAGCACCGATTATAGTCCACTTAGCGTATACACTCTGGCATCATAGTCAATAAATGTCAATTTGTATGGCAAACTGTCAAAATGAAATGGAAACAAACAAATGGCATCTCAAAATGTAAACGTCACTTAGAACTCACATAGAAAATCAAAACTCAACAGACTTCTAAGTCAAGTTAAGTGTTGCTAAGTTTTGAGTAATCAGTAACATGCAATGTTCATTTAACAGAACTGTAAGTGATAGTTCTCAAGTCAAGTCAAGTCTATGCTAAGTATCAGTAATGGGCCCTTAAAGCGATCAATGACATATCAGCAGACCATGATACATAACGACATTTTGCCAATTTTATGTAGCCAACTTACGCTAAAGCTAAGGCCACACTGGGCTGAAATACACTGCGCTTCACTTTTTTTGCCTATTTGATCATCATGGCCGCGCCGCGTAGTGTTGCTGCCGCTAGGTGTGAATTGATTGATATGAATACATGCGAAGAATATTTTGCAACGCAGTGTGGTCTTAGCTTAAGCGTTTGACTTCATAAAGACCCTGCAAAAATCGTTGGATCATGTGGTCCACTTGTGTCATACTGCAGTACTTACCATTATACTCCACTCTAATGCAGCAATCGACCATCATGTTTCTACACGAACATATTGTAAGCCGATCATTGCTCGTTTTTAACGATTGTAATCACTACACGATGTTTATTGGACTGTGGGTACTCCATGGATTACTCTGATGTAATGCGGAGCTGGAGTATATGGTCCAGTCCTAGGACATCGCTATGTTAATTGGACCATGTTTTTTGTATGAATTGTGGTTAATTTTGGAGCACACGTTTGGTCCATAACGAGTACTCCATACATGCATGCATGGAGTACTCGCGATTTTTGCAAGGGAGTAACATAAGGAGCGTTCCATTGAGTTATCGAGCTCTGGCTCACGATCAAATCCCATTGGAACGATCTGGATAAACTTTATGAGAGCTGGCAGCACTAATATTAAACATCTGTTTTGTTGAAAATAAGGAGAAGAAACGTACACAAAAATTCAAGGTACTGATAGAAAAACGAAGCACTAAATAAAGAGAACATGGAAGAACAATTCATTGAAGTAAGTAATGCCAAATATTTTGAAGGGATTAGCTATAATTTTTCATGTAATTAAAAGTTTATAGCTGATGTGTGAAACGTCGTCGTCTGAATCGGCAAACACCAGCAGCAGGACGGAGGAACTTCTAAATTTTTCTGCGAATACAGTAGGTACTTCCGAAAATGAAGAGCAGCGAGATAAAATAACAAAATTTCTACAAGCTGTTTACCCTTTCCGTGTTTTTGCTTTTAGATATGGCGAAATATTTATGTACATATACACATATTTATTACAGTTCTAAAAGGGGAAATCTACTACAGAAAACAAAACGAACAGAACTGCTATACGGATAACAAATTGAACCATATAAATATCAGGATCACAACGTTGTTGTTGCATTTGAATGTTAAATGTTTATCCGTATCTGGCTCACGCGTCATTGGAACGTTACTATACTCGTGTATAAGTAGCATACCAGACTTCACTGAACTTAGCCCCCGCAAAAAACTTTTTTCGTTTTTAAATTTTTATTATTTTACATAGTTTGTGCGTCGTTTGTTCTTAAATGTTTGCTATAAATATTTTTTTTTTCGTCAATTGTTTATTAAAAAAAAAGAAATAAAAATATACCTTTAAGTTGGCCCCCGCTTTCAAAACTATTGTTATTTTTTCCCATTATTTGTCTATAAATATACATTAACTTTTGTTCGTCAATAAATTACGTTTGTTCGTATATGAAATTGCTGTTTTATTGTTTTATTTGCAATTTTAAATTTTTTTCCGGGGGCCCACTTGGCCCCTGCAAAAACATTTTTTTATATTTAAATTTTCATTATTGCATATCGTTAGTTCCTCGTTTGTTCGTTAATGTTTGCTTGAAATAATTGTTCGTTCGTCAGCTGTTTATTAAAACATAAATAAATAACGTCGAAATTAAGTAGGTACTTAAAGTTAGTTACAGCTTTTTTGATAGAAAACCTATTAGCCAGACTCACAAATTTTTTTTATTTTCAAATTTTTATTATTTAAAATCGTTAGTTCGTCGTTTGTTCTTAATTGTTTGCTATAATAATTGTTTGTTCGTCAATTGATAAAAAAACATAAAAAATATACTGTTTAGTTGGCCCCTCACTCAAAATTATTGATATTTTTCCCAATTGTTGGTCTATAAATATATATTAACGTTTGTTCGTCAATAAATAACGTTTGCTCCAATATTTAATTGCTGTTTTATTGTTTAATTTGCAATTTTTGGGGGGGGGGGGGCAACCTGGCCATGCAAAAACATTTCTTTTGGTTTTAAAATTTTCAATATTTTACATCGATAGTTCGTCGTTTGTTCTTAATTTTTTGATGCAAAAAGATGTTTGTGCGTTAATTGTTTAGTAAAAAAAAACTAAATACATATATACTGTTTGGTTTGGACTCAAAACTATCAATGCATGAATGCAATTCATTATCTAACACGTAGCATTCTTACTGGGTTTGCTCGCTGACCTTGCATATGTTGATGGTTAATCGAAAAACGATTATTGTTTCATTCACAAGTCTCTTTAAAGGTTTTCGGGCGCGAAGATAATTAAATTATAATAACTTTTTGTAACAAAATATATATATCCTTAAAACTCTACATCAACACTTTTGTTTCTTATTAATATATTTATCAAAAAGTAATGGTAATTCTAGAGTTTGGCTTGCAACTGCTAAAAAATTAGCTAAAAATCCGGGTGTGGTACCCAGAGACGCGTTTCGGCCCCAGGATCACACATCTGAAGACCAGGTATCTGCAATAGTTCTGGAGATATTAGCAAAAAAAGGCTGCACTTTTTCATATGGTTGTTGTGTTTTTCATGATTTTGTTTACCCATCAAAAAAATTGTGAGTAAAAGTGTGCTGAGCGGAAATACTGTGGATGGCGTAGCCGGTGTTGGACTGGCTAAGGGTTATTTTTGGTAAAAGTCTAGTTGAGGGGTCGACTGCTAATACTCTACCAAAAATGTCGACAGAAGTGTCAAACGACGCGTCTTGACAACAGTATTAAAATTTAATAAAAATAATTTATTAAAAATTTTAACTCGTTCAAAAGATATTAACGAAAAACCGAAAAATGCCCGCGTAACCGGGGGTAGTATCCATAGTATTTTTGCGTTGGCGGCCTTCGGCTGCGCTTAAAAAAAATTACCCTGGGTGGATCTATAGTGTCAACTACTTTGTACTCTTTACTTTAATTTTTAAAATAATTTTTAATTGAGTTTTCGTGTAACTTCAAATTTCTGAATAACTTCAAAAAAGAAAATTCTAATTAGTATGAAAATATCTGAACCCAAAAATAAACAAAATATAAATTTTTAAAAATAAAATAAATATTTTGTTAACCAGAAAATATATTGGCGATCTTACCAACGATCCTACGAACCTAAGTGGTAGTTTGCATATTTAAAACAAAAGAAAAATAAATACGAAGAAATTAAAATCTACGAACAGATGAATTGCTTTAACAGTGTTGTAACAAACTAGAAAAGTGGCGAGACTAATGTAATTTTATCCTGCGATCCTACATTTTCAAACTTACAAAAAACATATAAAATATATAAAAGTTTTTGTGACCTTTTTATCAGCATATTAAATATATATTCAAAAATATAGACTTGAGAATTGAAACTTGAGTTACTTAAATTTTTTTGCTTATGTTGCAAGTTTTTTTGTTTTTTTTTTGTTTTGTGTGGTTATTTGATTGACTTTTTAACTGTAACATTATGTTTTAAATTAATATTCCTGTGCTACGATAAATTTGTGTACCACGACAAATTTTAACGACTCAATTTTAAAATAAACATTTTGTGTTAAAATAAACTGCATCGTGCAAATTACTTTAAATGAATATACATTATATATCGTGCACATACATTATACATTGTTCTAAATTTTTCGAGTGAATTTAACAAACTATATTATTATTCGAAGATTTTGAAATACAACAACAAATATTCAACTACAAGAAATTTTAAATATATCAACATAATGTAGCGACAATACAACAGAATATCAACCATCAATTATAACAACGTTATAGCATCAACAACAGCTTTTTTTTCGACCTTTTTACCATAACATCAATGTACATTAAAGAAAAGAGCAATAAAAACTCTAAAAAACAACATACTACGCTTAAAAACAATGGTTGAGTTATCCGCTTCACTACAACTAGAGCTATTACAACAATTTTACGCACAATACACACAAGAACGGATTTAAAGTATAAGACATCTCGATGAAAATGATGATATTTATAAAGAAAACAAAAAAGCCATTGCATAAATAACAACAGCGATGTATTTAATTGTTATCACGTCCAAAAAAACGCAATTTATTCCCTTAAAATCTCTACAATCATCAATCAACTACTTATTAATTTTAATATTTTTTATTAAATTTAATTTTATGTAAGTATAATTTTTATTTTAATATTAAATTTAAAATGTTCAACTAGAATTTAAATTAAAATTTTAAACCCTTTAAATTTTCAAATTTATATTAAGATTATTTTTATATTTAAACAATTTTATAATTTTTTAAAAATAAATATTTTATTTAAATTGTTAACTCCTTCTCCAAAAAAATTCTTAAATATTTTCTAATTTTCTAATTTTTCATTTAAATTTGTTTTCATATGGCTCTACGAACCCGTAATTTTACATATTCGGAAAATCAAAATTGCATATACAAATAACACAATGACTCACAATACAACTCAAAATTCTAACATTAATACAACACAAAACAACATCTCTAATATAACATAAGATACTTCAAGACAAAATAACTTTACAAATGTTTCTTCTACTAAATCAATTAAATTACCACAATTATGGCAAGAATCTCCCGATGCCTGGTTTTTACTTGTTGAAGGACAATTTGAAATTAACAATATCAATGATGATAATTTAAAATTTCAAAATGTTCTAATTACTCTTCAACGAGATACTATATCTAAAATTTTAGATGTTATTAACCCTCCTCCTCTTTTTAATAAATATGATACAATCAAAAAAATTTTATGTGAAAGATTTTCTCTTAGCGAAGAAAAACGATTAGAACAATTATTTTCAAAAACTGAACTTGGTGATCGTTCACCATCTGAATTATTCAGATTTATGAAATCACTTATAGGTACTGACTCCATTGTAAGTCAAGAATTAATTTTCAAAAATTTTACTTCTAGTAACAATCAAAATAAAGATGAAATAATTATTTTAGCTGACAAACTTTTTGATTTAATCAATAAACCTCATTCTTCCAAATCTCCTGTAGTCTCAAGTATAAATAATAATATTTTAGAACAATGCGTTAAAAATTTAACTGAATTAACTACGGCTATTTATCAAAATTTAAATAAAATGTCTAATGATATTAATCAATTACATATCCGTTCAAGATCTAAAGATAGAAATAGATCTAAATCTTGAAAATTTTCAATATCCAGAAATTTTTCAAACAATCATAATTTTAATTTGCAAACAAATATTTGTTGGTAGCACAAAAAAATTAAGAATAACGCTCTTAAATGTATACCCCCATGCAATTTCAATCAAAATCATAATTTAAATTCCGAACAAAATTTAAACTGAAACGATCCATTATGACGGTGACGGATAATGGAACTATTATTAAACCTACTCGTCGCCTATTCATATTTGATAAATTCAATAAACTTAATTTTCTTATCGATACCGGCGCAGCTGTATCAGTTATTCCTTTTTCTAAATTTAAAATTTATAAAAGAAATTCGGATCTTACTTTAACTGCAGCAAACGGTTCTTCAATTGAAACTTTCGGTACAAAACTACTTAAAATTGATTTAGGTTTAAGAAGAGATTTTGAATTTCCATTCATTATTGCGAACATTGATACACCAATTTTAGGAGCAAACTTTTTAGAAAAATTCGGAATTATTGTCAATATTAAAAATAAAGAAATAATGGATTCTACTACAAAAATTAAAGTTGCTGGATCTTCTGGATTTTCTGATATTTTCTCACTCAAAATTCCTATTGTCGAAAATAAGTTTTCAAAATTACTTAATGAATTTCCGTCTATTACCTGTGAACCAGATTATACTAAAAAAGTTAAACACCATACGGTTCACAGGATAGAAACAAAGGTATTTTATCATTTTCGAAACCCAGACGTCTTGATCCAATCAAACTTAAAATTTCTAAAGCTGAATTTGAATTTTTAGTTAAAACTGGTATATGCAGACCCTCAAATTCTCCTATTGCATCTCCACTTCAGCTCGTTCCTAAAAAATAACCAAATGTTTGGAGACCTTGCGGAGACTATCGAAGACTTAATTTTATTACTACACCAGATCGGTATCA
Organism: Eurosta solidaginis; assembly: GCF_040869045.1. NCBI lineage: Eukaryota > Metazoa > Arthropoda > Insecta > Diptera > Tephritidae > Eurosta > Eurosta solidaginis. The sequence continues at coordinate 93,961,215 of NC_090322.1, forward strand.
TTTACCACATATTCACGATTTAACAATTGATTTAAAAAACAAACAATTTTTTTCCAAAATTGATCTTGTGCGTACTTACCACCAAATTCCAATGGCAGAAGAAGACATTCACAAAACTGCAATAACTACCCCTTTTGGAATGTTTGAATTCGTAAGAATGCCTTTCGGTTTACGAAACAGTGCTCAAACTTTCCAACGCTTTATTAATGAATTATTTTCTGCTTTCGATTTTGTATTTACATACATTGATGACATTCTTATTGCCAGTGATAATGAAGATCAACATATAAATCATTTAAAATCAGCTTTCAAAAGACTTGAAGAATATAATTTAAATATTAAACCTTCAAAATGTACTCTCGGTGTAAATAAATTAAATTTCTTAAGTTATGAAATTTCAGGCGAAGGTATTAAACCATCTTTAGATAGAATTGAAATCATAACCAATTTTGAAAAACCAATTTCTATAAATAAATTACAAAAATTTTTAGGTATGATAAATTACTATCACAGATATATTAAAATGTTAGCAATAGAACTTAGTCCTCTGCATGAAATGTTAACACATGCAATTAAAAACAAACTCAAACAATTAAATTGGACAAATGAAAACACAACAGCTTTCGAAAATGTTAAAAAACGTTTTGCTAAAAATATTTTACTTACACATTTCGACAAAAATGGTACTTTATCATTAGCAGTAGATGCATCAAATGTTGCTATTGGAGCAGTTCTTCAACAAACTAGCAATAATATACTAGAACCCTTAGTTATTTTTCAAGAAAATTAACAGAAACTAAATATTCAACATTTGATCGTGAACTTTTGGCAATCTATAATTCAATTAAACATTTTAAACATTTTCTTGAAGGTAGAACTTTTACAATTTATACTGATCATAAACCTTTAATTCATGTTCTAAATTCTAAAGTAGATAGATCTCCTCGTCAACTACGTCATCTTGAATATATTGCTCAATTTACAAATGATATTCAATATATACGTGGAAAAGACAACATAGTTGCCGACACACTTTCCCGTATTCCAGAAATAAATGCAATTTCAACTCAAGATATAAATTTAGAAACTTTATATAAAGAACAACAAACTGATACATTTTTACAAAAAACCATTTCTGATCAAAATTCTAAAAATAATTTAAAAGAAATTCATATTCCAGTTATTAATTTAAACATATGGTGTGATGTTTCTCTACAACCTTTTCGACCTTATGTTCCACATTCTATGAGAAAAATTATATTTGACAAAATTCACTCATTATCTCATCCAAGTATAAGAACAACTAGAAAATTAATCCAAAATAAATATTATTGGCCTAACATGCGTAATGAAATTAACGATTGGACTTCATCTTGCATCAATTGTCAAAAATCCAAAATTTCAAGGCATACTAAATCTCCTATTCAAAAAATTCAAATGAAAATCCTTATATTTTAACAATTATTGATAGATTTTCACGTTGACCTGAAGCTTATCCACTTAAAGATATTTCAACAAATACTATAGTAAAAACTTTTATTCAAAATTATATACCACGATTTGGTATACCACTAAATATTACAGTAGATCAAGGTTCACAATTCACTTCAAAATTTTTTACGGAATTAACTAAACTTTTAGGTTCTCATAAAATTCATACATCTCCTTACCATCCCCAAGCAAATGGCATGATAGAGAGATTTCATCGAACTTTAAAAGCAGCAATTATAGCATCAAACTACTCGGTTCATTGGTCTGATATTTTACCATTCATTCTACTTGGTTTACGAACTTCTATTAAAGAAGATTTAAAATGTTCATCTGCTGAACTTGTTTATGGCCAAACACTTAGAATACCTGGTGAATTAATTATTTCAAATAGTAATAAAGAACATGATTTTTCTAATGACGCTCTTCACAAAATAAGAGAATATTTTTCGCTTGTACGTTCTAAAGTTTTTCATCATAATAAAGAAAACTTTTTCGTTCCTAAAAAATTAGAAAATTGTGAGTATGTTTTTGTTAAAGTTCTTCGTAAAAATAATTTATAATCACCTTATGAAGGACATTTTAAAGTTATATCTAAGAAACATAAAACATTTACAATTCAATACAAAAATACTATTAAAAATATTTCAATTGATTTACTTAAACCAGCAAACATACTTATTAACACTAATTTAAATACAAATACAAATACATTAAACAACAAAAAACAAAAAAGGTTACATTTAGTATTAATTAATAATTTTTTTTTAATTTTCTTGGAGGGGGAGTAAATATAGTGTTAACTACTTTGTACTCTTTACTTTAATTTTTAAAAGAATTTTTAATTGAGTTTTCGTGTATCTTAAAATTTGTGAATAACTTCAAAAAAGAAAATTCTAATTAGTATGAAAATATCTGAACTCAAAAATAAACAAAATATAAATTTTTTAAAATAAAATAAATATTTGGTTAACCACAAAAGGGTCGAACACCGGGTTGGAGACCAAAACTATATCCCCACAAAACACTTATGTTCACAATTTTTTTGTGGGTACACAACCTTACAACAACCACATGAAAATTGCCATTTTCAACTGCAAATATCTCCGGACAGATATACGATTTTTATTTTCCACCTTCGGATTCTTGTTCTCGATATTAATAGGCGTCTTTTGACAACTCTCTCGATATTTTTGGTAGCGTATTAGAAGTCGACCCCCCAACTAGACTTTTACCTTATTTTTTTAAAGCCGGCCGAAGGCCGCCTATGGGGAGAGGTGATCCGCGAAGAAATACTTTGGATCCGACCCCCGGTTTCGGATGGACCCGGGGTCATTTTTCATTTTTTTGCGGATTCCTCGGAAAGTATCAGAAATATCAGATTTCCGCTTACGGATTTGAGATCCTGGGGCCGAAGCGCGGTGCCACTTTTATATTTAGCTATTTTTCTAAAGGTCCGGCGGTGTCCTAGACCATTACCCACTTACTCACAATTTCTTTGGTGGGTACTACAAAATTATGAAAAACAGCCACATGAAAACATGCAACCTTTGTTTGCAAATATTCAAATTTTTTACTTAACCTCACAACTGCTAAAACTCGTCCAAAAATATCGGTAGAGGTCTCAAAAGACGCGTTATGACCCCAGCATCACGAATCCGAAAGCGGAAATTGGAAATTTCGTTTCTTTTGGTATTTGCAAACAAAATTTACAATTTTCATATGATTGTTGTAATTTTGATGAGTTTGTTGTACCCACAAGAAAAACTGTGGGTAAAAGTGTTTTGCACGGATATAATTTTGGTCTCCAAATCGGTGTTGGACCCACCCAGGTAATTTTTGATAAGCGCGGCCGAAGGCCGCCAATGCAGAAAGGTGTTCTGCACAAATATTCTATGGATTCCATCCCCAGTTTTGGAGCCCTCCGGGGCCATTTTCCGCTTTTTTGGAAATATCTTTTGACATAAACTAATTTTTTAATTTCCGCTTTCGGATTCATGGTCCTGGGTTCGTAACGCGTCTTTTGAGACCTCTCCCGATATTTTTGGACGAGTTTTAGCAGTTGTGAGCTAAAGTAAAGAATTACCCTCGAGAACTATTGCAGATATCGAGTTTTTAGATTCGTGATCCAGGGGCCGAAACGCGTCTGTAGGTACCACTCCCGGGGTTCTAGTTAATTTTTTAGAAGTTGCAAGCCAAAGTCTAGAATTACCATTACTTTTTGTTAAATATATTAATAGGAAACCAAAGTGTTGATGTAGAGTTTTAAGGATATAAATATTATTTTGTTATAAAAATGTTATGACTGAAATTTAATTATCTTCGCGCCGGGAACCTTTAAAAAGACTTGTGAATGAAACAATAATCGTTTTTCGATTAACTATCAACAAATGCAAGGTCAGCGAGCAAACCCAGTAAGGATGCTGCGTGCTAGATAATAAATTGACCCATTCATGCTTTGATAGTTTTGAGTGCCAAGTTGGCCCCCCAAAAAATTTAAATTGCAAATTTAACAATAGAACAGCAATAAAATATTGGAACAAAAGCAATTTATTGCGAACAAACGTTAATATATATTTATAGACTAACAATGGGGAAAAATATCAATAATTTTGAGTGAGGGGCCAAAAATACAGTATAATCTTATTTAGTTTTTTTTTTTAATTATTAATTGACGAACAAACAATTATTTATAGCGAAAAATTAGGAACAAGCGACGAACTAACTATTTGAGATAATAAAAATAAAAAAATTTGTGAGCCTGGCTAACAGGTGTTCTATCAAAAAAGCTGTAACTAACTTTAAGTACCTACTTAATTTCCACTTTATTTATTTATTTTTTAATAAACAACTGACGAACAAACAATTATTTATAGCAAATATTAACGAACAAACGATATGCAATAATGAAAATTTAAAAATAAAAATAAATGTTTTTGGGGGGGCCAAGTTGGCCCCCGGGAAAAAATTAAAAATTGCAAATAAAACAATAAAACAGCAATTTCATATACGAACACACGTAATTTACTGACGAACAAACGTTAATATATATTTATAGACTAATAATGGGGGAAAATATCAATAATTTTGTAAGCGGGGGCCAATTTAAGGGTATATTTTTATTTCTTTTTTTTTAACAAACAATTCACGAACAAAAAATTATTTATAGCGAACATTTAAGAACAAACAATGTAAAATAATAAAAATTTTATAATCAAAAAAAAAGTTTCTTGCGGGGGCTAAGTTCAGTGAAGTGCATACCAGTACCAGCATAAGAAATTTATTCGCAGAATATAGGAACTTTCTTTTATTATTTATGACCAATTGTTGATTACAATCGAGTACAGCGAAGCGATTACGCGCAACCCAAATGGCGGTTATACCCGATGAACGTTTATATTTTGTTTCATTTTTAGATTTCGCATCTTTGGGTATTTGATAAAGATCATAAGTGCTATTCTCCAAATTGTTAGTACGTGTGCAGATGAGCACAGAGTTTAGGGCTGGATTATATGACATACTGTGTACCGAAAATTTTCCACCGCCACGTAATTGCGTTAGGTTAGGTTGAACTGGCCGGTCCATGAGGACCTCACATAGACTGAATAAGTCCGTAGTGTTACCAGAATTTGTTTTAACGACTAAACCAAAAACCCTATCATAAACCATAACCTATGCTATAAAATAACTCCGTCCTCTTGGCAAATTCTAGAAGCTTCCTAGGATTTAAGCCACTTGCTGCTTCTATATCTGACAGCTGTATCACTCCTAATAGCTGGAGTCCTAGCCTGGCAAGCGCAGGGCAAGAGCACAAAACGTACTCGATCATTTCCTCCTCCAACCCGCACTTCCTACATCTGCTATCACTGACCAAGCCTAATTTAAATGCATGTTCCGTCAGAAGGCAGTGTCCAGTCAGAATACCCGTCATGAGTCTGCAGTCCTCTATTTTCAATGATAGAAGCAACTTTGTTAGTCTGAGGTTGTAAGAACTGCACATAATCTTCGACACTTTACAGCCCCGCGCTTCAACCTACGCCTTTCCCGCTTGGTCGACCATGTACACCCCTCGACTTTGCTTAATTTCGCCCAGTCTAATTGATTGGGACGTCTACGGAGCAAGCTTCAAGGGATGCGCCCTTTTTAGCTAGTTCATCCGCTTTTTCATTCCCATCTATTCCCATATGCCCTGGGACCCAATATAGATGCATGCTTCTCCCTGTCCCGATTCTCTCCAGGGACTGCTTATACTCTAACATGCATTAAAAGTTAACACGATTGCAGCTTAGGCTATTTTCTTCCATGGTTTCTACTGCTTTGGTTACGGCTACTATTTCCGCTTGGAAAACGCTACAGTAATCCGGCAGCCTGTAGAATCTGTTTATTTCCGGATCAGCACAGTATACCGCAGACCCTATTCCTTCCACTACTTTGAAACCATTTGTGTACACATGTATCGCCTCGTCCGCCATTTGAGCACCCTTGCGCCAGCCGTCCACCTCTATTGTGGCCTTAAGATCGCCCTCGAAGCGCAGATAGGGAATCAGGTAGTCTGTTCGTCTTGTGATTGATGACGCTATACTACTATGGCCGTATGGTTGGCGTCCAAGCTGCCTCGAGCCACCGAGCCTGGTTCCAGTTGTTAACGCTATGTTCTTTGCTACCAGGTCTACAGATGGAATGTGCAGGACATAATTGCGTTACAACAGTATCTTTTGTTATGGTGAAATGAAGTTTGCTTAGGAAGTGGTTAGTAATTTGCAAAAGCTATCTGCTGTGCTTCCATCACCGCAGTCGGCGCGCTGCAAACATCGCCAAGCACACTTTCACACAAATGCCTGTGGATACGCGATATACGAGAACAACAACAACCTATCAAGCCGCTTTGTTGCTATACAGTCGCTACTAATTGTGCTCTTTATTTTGTTTTTTTTTACTTTTATTTGCTATCATTAACTTGGTGCGAACAATTAGCGCCCGATAAGCACTAAATTTGTTTACAAAGGTGAATGTTAGAAAGGGCAAGTGGAAGACAAAGAGTGAAAAGTTTCAGGGCTGCCATCATGGTAGAAAAAAATATATAAGATATATATATATTTTTTAGTTTATTTTTTGAAACTTGTTTTGTCTTGCAAATATTTAAAGTTGTATCACAAAGTTGCCATGTAAAGTTACATATCTTTTACATTTTATTAGAAAGATATACATTTAAAATGCCAGCAGAGTGCAAAGAATGTACTGCGAAACTGCTTCAGGTAGATGACATGGTAGCATGCTCTGGTGAGTGTGGCTATAGTTTCTGCTTGAAATGCAGTAATATTAAAATAAATTTAAAAAAAATAATAGAAGATAATATGAATATAAAATGTTTCTGTAATGTATGTGCGTTATCGGATACCAATACAAAATTTATTGAAACCAAACATCTCATTAATAAATGTGAAGAAACAAAAATGAAAGCCGTTGATATTAAACAGATAGTCGAGCAGATATTTTGTAATAAATTCTCCCAGATTCAAAGTAGCATTATTATGGACTTCAACTCCTTTTTAGAGCATAACATAGAAGTAAAATTGATTGCAATGAAGAATGATATAGTAAAAGATTTATCCCACGAATTAAAAAAGAGCAATGAATTCCTTAACGAGTTACGCGTAGCAAATGAACAGCCAGAAAACTATCTTATGCTCAGGCCGCTTCAGTAAGTGAGAATAAAATTGTCATTAAACCGAAAAAGAAGGGCGAAAAAGCTAAGAAAACCAAGGGAGCTCTAAAAAAAAGTGGTCGAACCTACCGAACCCCTTGTTAAAAATATTAAAGCAGTAAATAGTGGTGCCAGTATTGTAGAATGTAAAAATAAAGACGCCTGTGAAAAAGTTCAGCTATTTCCGCTTGGAAACGATTACGAAGCAGAGAAAACAAAAAAATAAGGATGAAATAAAAAAGAAAATAAAAATTGTTGGTTTAACAGAAAAAGTTAGCAATGAGCGTTTGGTAGAAGGCTTAATTAAGCAAAATGACTCATGTAACGGAAAGGATTTTAAAGTGTTAAAACTGTATGAAAATACCAATCGTAGAGAAGTAAGCTACATTGCGTTAGTGGAACAGATGCAGTAACATTCGATAATGTGTTGCAACAAAAGAAGCTATATATAGAGTGGGATACTTGCGTCGCTTACAAGCATATAAGTGTTTTGAGGGGCTTTAAATGTCTGGTATATAAGCACAAAGCAGCTGGGTGCACGAATAAAGTAGCTTGCAGCAAATGTTCTGAACCCCATGATAGCAAAGAGTGTACATCTAACATTGTTAAATATGTAAACTGTAGCGAACTTTTTAAAAAAAAGTTATTGACGTTGATGTTAGCCATTACGCTTTCAGCAAAGATTGTCCTGCGTATAAAAAATATTCACAGCCAACAAATAAGGCACGAGTTTAGCAACGAATAGCAGAGGAGCTAAGTTGTATATATTTAAATATTAGTAGTATCGTCGCCAATAAAGCTTAACTAGAGCGGCTGATAGATGTACATAAACCACATTTAATCTTTTGTTCGGAGACTTGTTCGACTGAAGAAATAACGAATCAAGAGATACAGATACAAACATATAAACTTGTACGGTGCGATTCCCACAGCAGGCACACAGGTGGTGTGCTAATATATATAAATGAAATAATTGAATACTCAATAAGTTACAACAGAACATTAAACAAGAACATCTGGTGAATTATACTAAAGTTAAAAATATTTTCCCCCAATACCAAATAGCTCTGATATATCATTCACCGAGCTCGAGCGATGCAGAATTTATAACATACTTACATGACATTTTAAATAATAACTGCGTAACACAGGATAATATTATCTTTGTGGGTGATTTCAATATAAACCTTTACCGGAGCACAACTTATAGTAAACAGTTAGTTGTCTTATTTCGATCCTTTGCTATGGAGCAAAACATAGATTTTTATACACAGATACATTGATCGACTTGTTGTTTACAGATAGTAGCTCTATATCATGTTTAAGATTTCAGATCATGAAACGATTAAATTCAAAATCAAATTACATAAACTATTTCAGATGAGAACGAAGAGAAGAATAATTTCCTGGGAAAATTATACAAGCGACAGTCTTGTTAATGAATTACGACAGCTTAACTAAACTCACTTTCAGAATCTGAGTATCGAAAATAAGGCAATATTGCTATATAATACGCTATCAAGTGCAATGGCCACCCTGACACACTCTAAAGAAGTCAGTGTCAAACTTATGAACAAGTGGTATGATTTTGAGCTAGCTAACTTAAATAAACGTAAATCTTTACAAGATCAGCCAATCCATGGAGAATGGAGTGAATATTATAGTACGAAACGCCAATATAAACGGCCAATTAAGATAAAAAAGCCAAGTAAAAGGGAAAAGAAATCAACCATAGTGTTGGTGATAGCAAGGCCATGTGGAAAATTTGAAAATTCCATAAGCATTGCTAAAGAAAACAATTTTATTAAAAAAATTAAAATAAACGACCAATCCTAGACAGGGGAAAATGAAATAGCGCAGGCTTTGAATAACTATTTCATTGACAGTATATTGGAGATTAGTATTCCTACTATTTTAGTAATGAAGGTATTATAGATGAGCAGATTGGCCCTAAAAATTTTAGGTTTCAGAAAGTATCCACTTCAGAAATAGTTGATATAGTAAGTAAGTTTAAAAATAAATTTGCAGGGAAGAAACTTGTGTCGGAAGGAGTCGTTAAAGACTCCATAACGTGTACAGTTTTTTTCTATTCTCAACTTGTTAATGAAAGCTTAGATAAAGGTCTCGTTCCTAGTTTATGGAAATCTTTTATAGTTCCGCCATTAGAAAAAGTTAAAAATACCATCAAAGCTGAGGAGATAAGACCTATTAACACGTTACAGTGTGATGAAAAAATTTTCGAAACAGTGGTAAAAAATGAGCTTGTAAAATATTTAGAAGATAATGTAAATATTATACCTCAACAATCTGGTTTTCGAAAGAAGCATTCCTGTGAAAGTGCTTTGAATTTGGTTGCAGCTAACTGGAAAGAATACTTAAGCACAAAAAACACATATTAGCTGTGTTTTTGGATTTAAAACGTGCATTCGGGACGATCGACCAAAACTTAATGCTGAAAAAGCTTTATTACATTGGTGTTTCTGGTATAGAACTAAAATGGTTTCAAGACTTCCTAATTAACAGATACCAAAGAACAGTGATTGGAACGTCCGTAGCGGATAAAAGGGAGGTACCTGTTGGTCTACCTCAAGGGTCTGTGCTGGCACCCATACTGTTCAATATATATATTAATGATGTAACTAGCTCTATAAAGCACTGCGAAATAAAATTATTTGCTGATGATACATTGCTGGTGATAAGTGGGAACAATATTACTGAAATATATGCTAAGCTGCAAGAAGATCTCAACAGCGTATATAGTTAGTTGGTTATACGTAAAGAGATTGAAACTGAATGTCAATAAAACGAAATTTATGGTTATTCTAGACACAATTTTCAAAACAGTGAGCCACAAAACTTAAATATAAATAACGAACTAATTGAAAAAGTCAGCACCATAAAATACTTGGGAATAAAAATAGATTATAAGCTGAATTTTAACGAGCACGTGGATTATACGGTAGGAAAAATAGCTAAAAAATTATATTTTACACAACGAACCTACAAATATTTAAATAGAAGGTATAAAATCATCGTCTACAGATCTATAACCGAACCTATTTTTATTTATTGCCCAACAATATTTTTTATCTTGTGAGATAGTCACATCTACAAGCTACAAAAGCAACAGAACCGAGTTATGAGATTCATCCTCAAAAAACGGTATGACTCACCTATCAGAGACATTCTATGCTCTATTAATTGGCTTAGATTTAGACAGCAACTTTTTTATTATACCATGAAATTTACTAAAAACATAATAGAAGGAACATTGCCTGCGTATTTGAGGACTAATATAAAATACGTAAAAGATATGCTTACTTACTTAATTGGCGCTTAACCGTCTAAACGGTTATGGCCGTCCAACAAGGCGCACCATTCCTTCGCTCAGCCAATCGGCGCCAGTTGGTCACACCAAGGGAGTTTAAATCGTTTTCCACCTGGTCCTTCCAACGCAGTGGGGGCCGCCCTCTACCTCTGCTTCCATAGGCGGGTTTCGATAGATACACTTTCTTGGCCGGAGCATCATCTTTCATTCGCATAACATGGCCTAGCCAGCGCAGCCGCTGCGTTTTAATTCGCTGGACTATGTTGATGTCTGCGTATACCTCGTACAGCTCATCATTAAATCTTCTTCGGTACTCGCCATCACCAACGCGTAGAGATCCATAAATCTTTCGAAGAACTTTTCTCTCGAACACTCCCAAAGCCGCTTCATCTGCTGTTGTCATGGTCCATGCTTCTGCCCCATATAGCAGGACGGGTACGATAAGTGACTTGTAGAGTATGGTTGTCGTTCGCCGAGAGAGGACTTTACTTTTCAGTTGCCTACCTAGTCCAAAGAAGCATTTATTGGCAAGATTGATCGCTGGATTTCAGTGCTGATGTTTTTGCTAGTGTTGATGCTGGTTCCCAAATAAACGAACTATTCTACTATTTCGAAATTATGGCTGCCAACAGTAGCGTGGTTGCCAAGGCGCGTATGCGCTGACTCTTTGCTCGATGACAGCAGGTACTCCGTTTTGTCGTTGTAAAAGATATACACTCTGTAAATACTTGTAATAAGAAAGATTTTAATCTGCCGTCTTATAAAACTGAAGCAGACAAATGTAATCTATATTATTATAAGTCTTAAATCCTATAATGAACTACCGAATGATATTAAATCATGTCGTTCCAATAAATTTAAACAAAAATTGTACAATTATTGTAGAACACTACCAATTTAGTGCTGGACAGGCGGGCTTCCATAGCATCGATAGAAGTGCAGCGAAACTATTCTGTTATGTAGCGCCAAGACTTCCAAACTCTTGTACGCATACAAAAAAGGTTGCCGAAGCACATAGTGAAATGCATCACTCGATTAACTCAGTGCATCGCCGTGCAGATGTTCCCTTCGCGCTTTACTAACATGCGTAAAATGCCTACATATACTATCACAACACTTTGTTCGCATGATCTGGAAGGCTCCCATCCATAGTACTCTACGGTAGGACATAGCTGTAACTATTCTAGATTGCATAGTCCAGAAGACAATTATAAACATTGTAAAATACATTTAAGTTAGGTTTAGGAAAGCCGTAATAAATAAATAATAAAATAATAATAACATAATATAACAAATTACCATGCACCGCATAAGCTGGTCGTTCACGTTCCAATTTGAATACGACCATGCCTATAGCGAAAGAATTAAGATGAATGAATGGTTGGGTATTTACATTAATATCTCTTTAATCACATTATGAACTTACCACCATCATGTCCAGCAACAAATAAATTCAAAGCAAGATGTGCGGGGAGTATCCAAAAACGTTCACCATCACGACCGAATGTTCATAAACACTGTCGCTTAGTCATAGCCCAAACACGTATACTACGATCTTCACCGTTCGACAATATCTAATCTTGCCTTGGATGGAATGGCACGCAGGATACATTATTATAATGTACACGGCATGTACCCTGCAAAAATCGTGTGACCAAAAATTCACACACCCACACGAATTTTTGACATTCGATTCATTTGGAAGGAAACATTCTTTAAATGAAACAACACGTTGACAATTTCAAATTCCCTTCAATGTATCGTGCTCTCTCACACCTATTACATTCATAGGAATGGGGAAATATGTCATTGTTGCGTGCAAAAAAATTTTCTGCGAGTGCGCCATTTCAAATTGAGCTGCTTAATTCGGCGGTGGAAATGTTTAATTTGCCAACTTTAACTGCAAATATCTTCCAAAAAAGTTAAAATAACAATTTTATAGTACAAGATAAATTGGCAGGTATATATATTAGACTGGGTCGATTTATTAACCGATACCGCGCCATCGATTTTTTTTCCAAAAGACTGTTATCGCCAACGTGTTTAGCAGCCATTTTTAAGTCGGACAGGGTATACATATGAACATTTTTTAGTACGTCATGAAAAAAACCTTAAAAACCAAAAACCCAAAAAAAAATTTCGCAGGCTCGAAAATTATTTTTTGGGTATGCGTAGTAGAACTTTTTGTCCTGGGCCGAAATCCTATCGAAAAATCGATGGAGCGATATCGGTTAACTTTCGTCCATACAAATCGACCCAGATTAATATATATATACATATATATGATTTTCAGCTTCTTTGGCAACAGCTGCATTGTAAAAACATGAAATGTAAAAAAAATTAGTAATATTAGTAAATATAGTTCCATTATAGTATATTTTAATGCATATTTCAAGAAATGCCTTGTTTTTCGTGCACTCTTATTTACGCTTAACTTTGATCACGGCCTAACAAATAAGTGAGAATAATTTTTTCATAAAATTGGTGGGGGTGATACATTCATACCGACCCACAACCACCCACTTTCACCGCATGCATACAAAAAGTAAGTAGATATGGAAGGAAAAGTGGGAAGATGTGTTTTTCGCAAATACAATATTTAATAGGATTAAATAAATTAAAGTTATGAAAAGATCTTGCATACATAACAACAACAAAACAACAAACACACACAAAAGTTTACATTTGCATATCGTCGACTGGATAAAATAATGCCGCAAAACGTAGTGAGTGGCAGAAAGTGGCAGCTGATATTAACACTTTAGAATCGTAAAACTTTGACGTCAGGATCGGTGGAGAACCAAATTAAAACTTTAGCTGAAATTGAAATATTTATGCAAATAAACACTAATAAAGACACTAGTGAAATTAAAAAAAAAAAAACATGTTGCGGGAGCAGTGTGGACCCGGGGAAGTCGGGCGTGTGCGTGTGCGTCGCAAAAATAAATAAACAGAGAATTAATAACTAGTAACAGTAGTTTTATTCAGTGTCTACAGTATCAATTAATTGCTGTATTTAATAAGTAGTAGAATTAATTCAAAATACAAATGACAATTTCAATTTAACATACAATTGTGCAAGAATAATTATAATTCAAAAAATGGAAAAGACGTGTGGTAGGATAACTCATCTGTGGTATGGTTGCCGGCTCTTCAACGTTCGTAAAAGAAGTGAAAGAATGTAAGACAAAAAAGTCCGCACCACCTGCCGATAGCTAACTTTCGTCGAGTTTTTCCCCTTTGAATTTAGCGCTCGGCAGGGGTGGGCCGTTACCAGTAAATAGTAATTTTATTAAAAATCTGTGTTAGGGTGGTCGTGAATATTTAGGCTGGTGGCCTAAACATGCCGGCCCCTTGCGGCGAGCTACTTGAAAAAACCGATGAGTACGCTAGCAACTTCCCAAGGCATGATAAACTAAATAAATTAAAATTCTAATATGATCACCTGTGAACATCCCGGTTTCCACTAGTGCAACCTCTCTGGACGGAGCTGTGAATAAAAAAGAAAAGTTAGTGTTCAAGTACGTGGGTTTGCCTGGTTTTAATCCACCTTGTTAATTAGATGTAGATTTTTGATCGGGATAAAAATTAAGTATGATACATAGCTAGATGTAGTTGTGAGAGCTATGCCAGAATGCTATTGCTGGAACGCTCCTGAAATGATCAGTCCGAAGTCTGTCGGCTGCATGAGGAGCCCATTGACCGTTGCCGAGGTTGTGACACTGACCATAATGTTGGCGTAGACGTCGGCACCGAGGGTCAGTAGAAACGGCGCGGATCGATAAAACGTCGGGTCAGCGAGCTTCATGAATTGAAACGGTGCGGCGGCCAAGGAGTCAATCGTCGCGGATGGGTTCAGACGCGTAGGCCGTGCTAACACGGTCTGTGAATCCATCTGTAACTCCATATTTGCCGCGCAACACTAAAGTACACTTCGTATATCTTGCCGTGTTAAGCCGTTCAAGTTGGAGGTCATGGGATAAGTGCGCGTCAATAAAGGACGTCGGCGCGCAGGGATCAATGAGTGCGCGCACCAAATGAAGGCGCCCCCCCCCCCCCTGCCTCTATTCGTACAATCGCTGTGGGAGCGATAGCTATGAAGGATCGGGTGATCGTCATCGCTACGTAGGTTTCCCGCTATCGCCCTGCTTTGAAACTGGTGGGAATCGCCTGTCGTGTGACTATGGTGGTGGTGGTATGTTCTCTGCGTCGTGGATACGGGGCCGTTTTGTCAGTGGAGCGTTGGGTCGATCGGAACGGATGCGGCTCCGCGCCCCCCTTTAGCATTCATTCATTCAGTCATGTAAACAAACACATATTTTCCTTTTTCTAGAGACGCATTGACTGTTACATACATATTCATCCATTTTGTACATAAATACAGTTTACGTCTACGTCTCGTAACTTAAGGCTTCTTCTATTTCAAATTCCTCACACACAATTTATTCCCACACTAGCCATACGCTTAAATTGCATTTCTCATACTCTATTCCGATTTTGCATACTACGCATTTTCCAACAAGCCGAATGTATGCACTTCATATCTTGTACTCTTAGTATGTAATAATGTAAATATGTATGCAGGTAACTCATAAGAATTAATTAGAATAGTTTTGAATAAATATAAGGTAATTTCCCAAATAAAGACAATAATTGTTTTGACACCAAACCAAAAACAATAGTTTTACTTTTCCATACTATATGGCGATCCTGCTAATGATTCTGGTGGCTGCCTATTCAGCCGAACTTCATTAAAAAGAATAAAACTGACTGATTATTTAGCCTAAACGCTATAAAGAAAAGAAATTGAACAATAGTTTTTTTTTTAATTACTGGTGGATTATTCATGAATAAAAGTAAACGGAACAGTGCTAGCAGCAGTAACGTTTGAATTGGTATACGAAAGGAATCCCAGCAAAGGAAGTTGGTACAAAAACGCAAATCTACGTCCTTAGCTAGTCAGAAATGACCAATGCGAAGCATGCGAAGTGGAATAATATTTAAGAAAGATGGTTTGAGAATAGCAGCAGCAATATTCCAGCCAAAGGCATCATATATAACGTTTGAATTGGTATACAAAAGGAATCACAGCAAGGGGAGTTGGCGCTAAACACAAATCTACGTCCATAGCCATCCAGGAAAGGCCAATGCGATGCATACCAAG
Organism: Eurosta solidaginis; assembly: GCF_040869045.1. Taxonomy (NCBI): domain Eukaryota; kingdom Metazoa; phylum Arthropoda; class Insecta; order Diptera; family Tephritidae; genus Eurosta; species Eurosta solidaginis. Next base: position 93,976,899 of record NC_090322.1, read on the forward strand.
GGGAATAATTAAAAGGGGCGGTTTGAAGCAAAAAAAAAAAAAAAGAGGACAAAAATACAACGGGCAGCAAATATTTATTATAATAATAATTATTTTTAAGTAGGTAACACTAACAAAATTCCGGCAACCTAATGGCTGCCCGAAGAAGACATACAAAGTCAAAGTCAGTTTGACAAAGTTTTTAATAAATTGATTAAATTAAGTTTAGATTTGCAAGAAATTAAAAACGCGAGAAAATCAAACAAGGCCCTAAGCCACCGAAAATGGAGGAATACAGGTAGAGAAATAGAGTTAAAAAAATTGAGGAACCTAAAGTCCCAAAGCCAGTCAAACCAAAAAGAAAAAGAGGAGGAAAACAGGCTAACCATAAGAGGTCTATAGCAAAACTATACGAAGAAATAAATTTGAGTACAGATAAGGAAGAAAAAATTAAATTACATAAAGAAATAAAGGAGTTAAGGAATATAAACAAAAAAAGCATCAAATAATAGTAAAAGAGGACATAGAAAACCAAGACCAGTAAGGGTTACCAGTGTAACGCCATTTAATTTGTTGCGTCCCTCCCACAAATTGTCATCCTCCCAGCAGCTCCTTGCAGGGGGACTTCTCCATATTTTCTTGCTCCGGGAAGGTATCGAATCCAATCCGGGTCCGTCTCCTGACCCCGGTCCTGAGTAATGGTTTTGCTGCATCTGCCGGAAAAGAATCTTTTTTAGGATGGTCTTACTCTGTTCAGTGTGTCTCGTGTAAGGGATGGTTGCATCGGACAGGTTGTTCTGGGCTTGATCCCAAAACCCGACGTCCACGTAACTTTTATAAATCTTTTGTGGCTCCTTGCTGTTCACGTCCAAGGGCGTCCCGTAGTCTACGCCCTAGCGCCTCCCCACTAACTTCCAGCAGCCCAGCTGCTCAGCAAGCCACAACTAGTACCCGCTGCTGCTCGCGCCCGCGGCGCTAACAACTCAAACAGCTTCTACCACTCAGAACTACTATCTCCGTAGTAGAGTCGGTAGCAATGCTGAGCATCAGCCCCTGCCCCCTTCTTCTCCCCCCCCCCCCCCTCTTTTCCGGCAGCAAGCGTGTAGGTCAGGGAAACAGACTCTTAGTCCCTGCCTTGGGCGGTGCCACTTTCCTAGATGTTCTGGTCTCCGCGACGGCAACCCCCGACGGGTTTCCTTGCGCCATGTTGCAAGGTCGCAAAACCCAATCTACCGGGTACCCCAATGCTTGCCCAAGGACGTCCAGTCCCAGGGCCACAACAGCAGTTGCGTCCTGGCCTTCAACAACCCAGGCGTAATCACCCGTCACTTACTCCCAGAGTGGCGACTTTTCCCCCTAAGCACTTCAGAATTCTGCAGTTAAACTGTAATGGACTAACTGGGAAGATCACGGAGATAGTCGATTTCATGAAGCGGCACAACATCCGCATTGCTGCGATTCAAGAGACTAAACTCACAGCAAGATCTGCACTGCAAACCTGTTCTGGGTATAATGTCCACAGAAAAGATCGCATGAGCGGAAATGGAGGCGGCGTCGCGTTTAGCATTCACCACCCTGTGCAATATCATATATTTGATCCTGGCATCGATCTCTCCTATCGCCAGTAGCAAAGACGCTTGAAGCCATTTTGCTCCCCCACTTCCAAACAAATTTTTAGCTAGCCTGTCATCAGCATGGCTTCAGAAAACTCCATAGCACCACCACCGCGCTAAATGCCATCAGCACCCAGATAAATTGCGGTTTAAATCAAAACCCCCACCATAGAACAGTACTCGTAGCGGTAGACCTATCAAAAGCTTTTGATACGGTCAACCATGGCATGTTACTGCAAGACCTGGAAGGGTCTACCCTTCATCCATGTCTTAAAAGGTGGACCGCAAATTATCTGGGTGGTCGGCAGGCATCGGTGCAATTTAGAAACGAAACATCAAAACCAAGAAGAATTAAACAAGGGGTGCCGCAGGGTGGTATCCTATCCCCACTTTTGTCTCATTTCTACATATCTAAGCTACCTTCACCACCAGAAGGAGTCACTATCGTTTCATACGCCGATGACTGCGCAATAATGGCCACAGGTCCAGGCCCACAGATCGATGAGCTCTGCAACAGAATAAACGGCTACCTCCCTGATCTCTCCAGTTTTTTCGCCTCGCGAAACCTGGCATTATCACCGACCTAATCTTCCACGACCTTATTTACAACATAGACGTCCCAAATGTCGACCATTTTGAACATCCACGTCGATGGCACTACGCTACCGACTGTCCTACACCCCAAAATCTTGGGTGTGACGTTTGATCAGGATCTACATTTTGATGAGCATGCAGCCGCAATTGTTCCGAAAATGCAGAGCCGTAATAAAATCCTCAAATCCCTTGCTGGCAGTACCTGGGGAAAAGATAAAGAAACGCTCATTACTACATACAAAACAATTGGCCAGCCGTTTACGTGCTACGCGTCACCCATAGCCTAAAAATTAGCCACTGGAAGAAGCTACAGGCCTGCCAAAATACTGCTTTCAGAATCGCCACGGGCTGTCTTCTTATGTCCCCAGAACACCATCTACATAATGAGGCGAGAATACTCCCCATCAGGGAGAGAAATGAGATGCTAACTAAACAGTTTCTTTGAATACCCAGAAACCTGGGGATCCAAACAGACATCTGATTGATGAGCCAACACCGCCTAAGAGCTTAAGGAGTCATCTCCGTAAGCATTTTGGGGAACTACGGCACCTGAGAACCCAGCCGTATGAAGCAAAAAAACACAAGCAGGTCCTTGGTGAACTCCACAAACAGGCGTCGGACCATTATGCCAGGAATTGCCTGGTGAATCCAGTACTCAAAGAAAAGTACCCGAAACTTGTGGAAGAGGAGCGCATACTCCCCAGGGAAACACGTGTCACAATTGCTCAACTTCGTTCTGGATACTGTAACAGGTTAAACTCTTACCTATCCAGAATCAACCCCGACATACAAAATGTATGTCCCGCTTGCAATGTCCCACATGACACCAACCATCTCTTTAATTGTAATGTGGAACCAACGCCTTAACACCCTTTTCATTATGGTCCACTCCTGTTGAAACAGCAAGTTTCCTTGGACTCCCGTTAGAGGATATTGATGAAAATTTGTGATCGGTCGCGGCTGTTAGGTGGGGCGAAGCACTGCTACAACAACAACAACCAGTAATATAAGCATTAGGGTGTTGAAAAAAAAACAAAGAAAAAACCCAGAATTTCTACATTCATATTATTCACGATGGGAAACCAAGAATCAAAAATAGAAAAACCAACAGCAATCGTTGTAAACTCAGTCCAAGTAATAGATCATGCTGAGGCACTGGATACCATTAAGGTCATGCTTCTAATCATCTGTAATTAGTTGCATTAGTTTGTTTCTGAAACTGTATTCACCACATAACAAAATCCTAAAAAAAGCGATATGCCAGCCGCGCCGACGGTTTAGATAAAGTTTAGCAACATTTTTTTTTTTTTATCTACCATCCCCTATGTACAAATGGGAAAAAATTTAACCCGAATTAACGGAAGAAAAAATCAAGGCAGAAAAATCAATAAATGCATAAAAAAAAAATACTTCAATAAAGCCTGAAATAAAAGCTAAACACTTAACAATTATTTTAGAATCGATAAATAATTTGGGAGAATCAATACGTAAATTAAATTCCATACTCACAAAAAACCATCAGACAGAGGCACACCAAATTTTTTCGAGTGTAAGAGACAAATTAGTATCTTCACTCGCAAGGTACAACATAGAAATAACAGTACCATCTACAGTTGAAGAAACCCTTCAAATTGGTTTCAATACCCTACTTACTTAAGATACTAAAATAATAGAAGTTCCAAATACGACCACCAAAATGGCACAAGCAGTAGTAGATTTCATCAAAACAGCATCTTCAGTCCTACATGATTTTGATGGTAGGTCAGAGAATTTGAACAGTTCCCTAGATGCCTTGATATTCTTGAACAGATAAAAGATAATCATGAAGCTCTGGCTATAACATTGATTAAAACCAAACTAAAAGGATCGGTACGGAACCTTATTAGCACTGAAAACACAATTCAAGAAATAACGTCAACATTGAAATCTGCTATTAAGGGTGAATCAGTAGAAGTTTTGACAGCAAAACTCCTAAACATACAACAACGCAGTAAAACTGCAAACCAGTGCACTGCGGAAGTAGAAAAATTACCAAGGCACTGGAAGGAGCCTACATAACTGATGGATTAAACCCAGACTTAGCAAATAGATATTCTACACAAGCAGCAGTCAAAGCTGTGTGCAAAAACTGCTCTAACGACAAAGATAAGATGATAGTGCAAGCCGGAACGTTCACATCAATGAACGATGCCATTTCCAAATTCACTAATAGTTGTACGGAAATAACAGGCAGCTCAAATACAATCATGAGCATAAGGCAACAAAACCAATATCGTAATGTTTTCCGTGGAGGATACAGAAATAACAACTACGGAGATTATCGGAATAGAAGATTTAGACCACAACACCGATTCAACAAGTTTAGACAGAATAATAACATTGGAAGTGGACAAACAGGTAGTCCTCAAAACAAAAATAGAAATTTCAACCAAACACGAAATACTGGCAATGTACGCAATTGCACCCAGCACGAAAACCAGAACACTCCATCTCACCAGTAGATAACAAAAAAGTGCGTATACTTACTTAAACAGCTTCATATCCTCCAAAACTAGTCTAAATAATTCACTTCCAACTCTCCTAGTAGATACAGGAGCAGACGTATCAATTACAAAAAAGGGTAAATTTTATAATAATGTAAAAATAAATAATTTACAAATAACAGATCTAAAGGGCATTGGACAGGGAGTAACAAACACACTAGGTACAGTCAAAGCAGATTTAATAGAAGATGATCTTTTGATAGCACACATATATCACATAGTAGATGATAATTTTCCAATTTCAAGCGATGGAATCCTAGGACTGGACTTTATCAAAAAATATAACTGCATTTAAATTATGGGTAAAACTAAGACAGATTTTCCACAAGATATAATAATTCAAATGACAAATACGCCCACAATCAATACAATCTCAATGCCCTCAAGATCAGAAGTAATTCGACAAATTAATATAAAATCTAACAACTCTGAACTTTTTATTCCCTATCAATAACTAAAAGAAGGATCTTCATAGCGAATACAATAGCAAACAAATATCAAACTTTAGTTAGAATCATAAACACTACTGACAGAATCCCAATTATTCAAAACTGCGATATAAAATCAGAAAATCTTAATGATTACGTACTAATCAAAAGTAGTATAGAAAATAACTCTAATAACAAAGAAAAATTAGAAAGACTTAATAAAAAATTTCCCCAATTTGCTAGTAAACAATTAAATTCACTATGCTCAGAATACATAGATATCGAGCCTTAAGGCTCCATTACTGATACTTAGCATAGACTTGACTTGGCTTGCGAACTGTCACTTACAGTTCTGTTAAATGAACATTGCATGTTACTGATTACTCAAAACTTAACTTGACTTAGAAGTCTGTTGAATTTTGATTTTCTATGTAAGTTCTAAGTGACGTTTACATTTTGAGATGCCATTTGTTTGTTTCCATTTCATTACATTTTGAGATGCCATTTGTTTGTTTCCATTTCATTTTGACATTTTGTCATACAAATTGACATTTATTTAAAAATAAATTTCAAACTGATTATGATGCCAGATTTTATGCGACAAGTGGAGTATAACCGTGGCTAAGTTGCCAAGTTTACGCCAAGTCAAGTCAAGTCTATGCTAAGTATCAGTAATGGGGGCTTTAACCGCCGAATTGGTGTAAGGGAGAAAATATCGATTTTGTTTTATTATCGAAGTCGATAGTGTTTGTCCTGATCTGTCATCTCCAAAAATTTCATAGTTCTATGTTTTACCGTTATAAAGTTTTAGCAGAAACAATTTTGGTGTAAATGCGCAATATACTTTGTTTATATTTTTCCATGACCGTACATTGTTACCTACATCAAAAATATCTAGTGTGCTTTGTTGCTTGCAGCAAAAAATATTTAATTCAAATAAACTAAATGCGTTTCACGGAGATAAGTTATATATAAAATGACATAATAAATAGTTCTTTGTGCGAAAAATGGAAGCTTTTGAACCAGAGGTAATTATTTTGGCTGCAAGCAATAAGAAAAGTTATACCTTTCTATTTAGGGCTTAGTAATAAATGAGTATATCGTTGTTTTCTTTAGTTTGCAAAGATACATGCTCTCGTCCCCTATAGCGAAAGTGAGTCCAATACTTCCATTGATGATGAAACGTGTGTTGGTAATAGGGGCTTTAAAAAGTCAAAAGTTATCCGAAAAAAACCGCAAAACAAGAGTCGGAAATCCACTGGCGTTAAACCCCTGTTTGAATAAAAATTGTGGAAACTCATGTGCGGACAAATTTACGGAATCAGATCGTGTGGCAATAAACGAGCACTTCTGGGGTATGGGGAATAAAATAAGGCAGCGGGACTGGATACTTTCATGTATGACACTTAAGTGTATTAAAAGAAGAAAACCCGAAAGTACTAAAAGAAAGTGGAGTGTTGAGTACACAATAAGTTTTAATAATATAAAAGCAAAAGTACGCCAAGACGAAGGTGCTGGAGGGGGACAAACAGCCCAATGGTGCTGCGAGTCCTACAGATAAACCTCCAACACAGTAAAGTGGCGTCGAGCGAACTCATCCTAACGCTTGAAGAGGGTTCGTTTGACGTGGCGCTGATCCAGGAGCCGTGGCTCTCATCGGGAGGAAAGGTTTCTGGACTTAGCGCGCGCGGGTTTGGCGTTTACTACGCGCAAACGGAAGGGCGGGTGCGAGCTGTAGTAATGGTAAGGAAACAGCTGCATTCATATATGCTGCCTAATTACACCACTGAGGATCTCGTAGTGGAGGCCGTTGAGCAAAAGAATAAGCAGGCATTTATCCAGGCGTCCTGCTACATGGCCCATGCTGCGGAGGTCCCACCGATGGAGTGCAAAAGGCTAGTACAGGAGGAAGGGCGCAAAGGGCGGTTGGTCATAGGCGCAGATGCAAATGCGCACCACAATGCGTGGGGAAGAGCAGATACGAACTAGAGAGGCGAATCTCTGTTTTGTTACATCCTGGAAACCAATTTGCAGATAGCCAACTGGGGAAATGTCCCTACATGCAGAAATGTTCTAGATATTACATTGAGCTCCGAGCGTGATATATCAAGGTATGATTGGATGGTTCTTGATAGACCATCCTTCTCCGATCATGCGTATATCAGCTTCAACATCCCCCTAAAGAGGGTAGAGAGGGGAGAAACCTTTAGAAACCCTAGGTCAACGAACTGGACTAAATTCCAGAAACATGTAGAAACAAAACTGGGACAACCCAAAGAGGTTGCTAATGTAGAGGAACTGGAGGAGTCGAATGAATTCCTAACAAGGACGCTTATGATTGCGTATAACAAAGCTTGCCCTCTAAGAAGATTCAGGGGAAAAGCAAAGCCGCCATGTTGGAGCAATGAGCTGAGTCTTCTAAGAAGACAGGTAAAAGAAATGTTTAATCTCGCAAAGACCGCGGAAAGCGAAGCGTGTCGGGACGAGTATAGGGATCTACTGAGGATCTACAAGCGTGAAATTACCAGGGCGAAAGAAACTCATGGAAAAGTTTCTGTACGGACATAGAGTGCTCCAGCGAAACAGCACGGTTGAAAAAAGTCCTTGCAAAGGGAAACATAGTCCAGGGACTAATTAAGAAAGAAAATGAGGAATGGTCACGTAATAGTGAGGAATCCCTTGAGATGCTTCTCGATACACATTTCCCATCGGGAGGCGGTTTAGAGAAGCCAGCAGACATCACTCACACTTCGATCACGGAGCTAGTAGTGCCGGGCTTGGTGACCGATACCAAGATCGAGTGGGCAGTGAAGACGTTTTCTAAGTTTAAATCGCCGAGCCCAGATGGTATATTCCCGGCCATGCTACAAGTTTCAAGTAGGGCGGTCGTGGAATAGCTTAAAATAATATTCGGTGGGTGCATACGACTGAATCATGTACCGCACTCTTGGAGAACTGCTCGTTTAGCTTTTCTACCAAAGGCGGGGAAGATCGGTCACGTGTATCCCAAAGACTATAGACCCATTAGCTTAACATCATTTCTGCTCAAAACCTTTGAGAGGCTGATAGATGTGTACATAAAGTCCAACGTGGATGAAAAGCTGCTCTCCACAACACAACATGCGTACACCAAAGGTAAGTCGGTAGACACGGCATTGCATAGGGTGGTAATAAGCATAGAGAAATCCCTGGAATATAAGGAGTATGCTCTAGGAGTCTTCTTGGACATTGCCGGGGCTTTCAATAATGTTGCAAAATGGGCGATTATGGATGGTCTTAATTACATTAAAGTACATCCTACCTTAATCAGATGGATCGCTGCATGTTAAATTGCAGAATGATTACATCACAATGGGGATTGTACGAGGCCACGAAATCAGTGGACAGGGGCACGCCGCAGGGAGGGGTGCTATCACCTCTGCTGTGGACGCTGGTCATCAACCAACTGCTCAGGCAATTCGATGAGGGACCCGTAAAACTTACGGCTTACGCAGATGATGTTGCAATTGTCATAAGTGGAAAGTGCCTTCCAACGATTAGTTCTTTGATGGATCGGGCGCTTCGCGATATTGGGCATCTAATGTCGGATTGAAAGTCAATGCGGAGAAGACGGATATGGTCTTGTTTACAAAGAGGTACAAGGTCCCAAATTGGACCAGGCCTAAGTTAGGAGGGGTGACCTTACAGGAGAAACCTTGCACAAAATATTTAGGAATCATCCTAGACAGTAAGCTGTCATGGAAGCTCAACGTGGTGGAGAGGGTCAAGAAGGCCTCAACGGCACCCTATGCATGTAAAAGAATGCTGGGATGTACGTGGGGCCTATAGCCCTCTCTTTCTCATTGGGATTTTACAGCGATTGTAAGCCCTATTTTATACTATGGAGTTCTTGTTTGGTGGAAAGCCACACAAAAAACAACATACCTCAAAAAATTAGAGGGGGTATGCAGACTATCGATGCGGGGATACGGGAGCCCTGAAAACAACCCCGACGGCTGCACTGTATGCCATTTTGCACATCTCACCTGTAGACCTGGTAGCAAAGAACACAGCGTTAACGACCGCAACCAGGCTCAGTGCTTCGGGGCAGCTTGAGCGCCGATCATATGGCCACAGTAGTATAGCGTCATCAATCACAAGACGAACAGACCACATGATTCCCTATCTGCGCTTCGAGGGAGATCTTAAGGCCACAATAGAGGTGGACGGTTGGCGCAAGGGTGCGCAAATGGCGGACGAGGCGATATTTTTTTTTTATTTATTTATTATTTAAAGTCGACGACAAACTATGGTCGACTGCATAATATAAAAGATATATAAATATACAACTCAAAAGATAAAATTTAAGATATATCGAGATTTCAACAATGTTATATTACAAACAAAGAAATATTAATGAACATTACTATTTAATTTCAAAATATAATAATAATAAGAAATATGAGTAGAAATAAGATCTTATGCCGAAATCTTATACTGGCGGAATGCATCAGATTCCGCTCAGCATGATATCGGAATGCAGTGGATTCCAATCTCCCTGTTGGAATGCAACAAGATTCCAATCAGCATGTCATGGGAATCCGGCAGTGCTAAGAGTAGTGTAATGAGGATACGCCATCACAAGGCGTAAAAAAGTAACATGACCTGTGTTGTTGGAATGCACCGGATTCCAATCAGCTGGATGCCTGACCCATAAGATTATACTGCCGGAATGCATACGATTCCGGTCAGTGACTCACGAAAAAGCATGTTTTTTACGTTGTTGGAATGCACCAGATTCCAATCAACACAGTACTGTCTTGTTCCTTCTTAATGATCCATGTTGATAAATGTTCCTCCATCCTTAAGCGAAATAGTTCCCGTTTTTTATCGAAGGAATAAAATGCTGGCAAATTAAATTAGCTTGTAACTCTTAAAATAGATAGGCAAGTATTGCATTACGTATAGTTGCAAAAGTACATTCAAGACTGATGCAGCTATACAAGTAATTGTAGTGCGCGCACCAGATAAGAAGAGGATTATTTTTAGCAAAGTTTCGTCGACAAAGGGGTAAATAGAAAGGAACGTAGTGTCTGGATACTCTAGGGGGAACCGCAAAAAAACAAGCGGCTGAGGAGGTCCGCGGAATCAATTTCTCCAATAATGAGCTTATGGATGAACAATACCCCCAGTAATATTTTCCGATTTTCCAGAGTGGGTAAGTTAATAAGAAGAAGTCTACTTCTGTATGGAGGAAGGTGGAGACTTGAGTCCCAATTAAGGCCGCGCAATGCAAATATCAAAAATTGCTTTTGAACTGACTCAAGACGCTTTATATGCTTTTGAGAAACAGGGGACCAAACGCATGAGCAATACTCGAGTATTGGACGAACCAGCGATGTGTAAAGAACCTTAGTGAGGTACGGATCATCGAACTCTTTAGCCCATCTTTTAACAAATCCAAGTAAACCCAAAGCTTTGTTGGCTATAGATGAAATATGCATGTTAAAATTCAATTTCGGATCAAAAAGGACACCTAGATCATTTGCAATAGATATACGCTCCAAAGGCGTACCATCTATTACATAAGATTTCAATGCTGGCTTCACTCGGTGAAATGTCATATGCTTACATTTAGAGCAATTTAAAGCTAGTAAATTTGTTGTGCACCAACATTGGAAAGAGTCCAAGTCGACCTGAAGAAGATCCAAGGAACTCAAATCGGTAGGACAGTAAATGTAGCAAAGTTTTACATCATCCGCATACATTATAGTATGGGAATATAATATTGTCTGTGGCAAGTCATTAATGAAAAGGGCAAAGAGCAAAGGACCTAGATGACTTCCCTGGGGTACGCCGGAGGAAACTCCGAACGATTCCGACAGATTGCACTTGAACAGGACTTTTTGGGTCCGGTTAGAAAGATAGCTTTTCAGCCACATTAATAGGTGAAACGGAAAGCCCAGTAAATCAAGCTTATGAATAAGCAACTCATGGTTGACGGTATCAAATGCTTTGCTGAAGTCCGTGTAGATGACATCCGTTTGCTTGTTCGCTAAAAATCCTTCCATAACTATAGAGGTGAATACAAGCAAATTTGTAGTGGTTGACCTTTGACGAATAAAACCGTGTTGGCATGCAGATAAAAGACTAGAACACTGATATTGCAGTTGACTGGTGACAATCTGTTCAAAGACTTTAGGAATGACTGAAAGTTTAGCAATACCCCTGTAGTTTTCAACTTTTGACCTACTACCTTTTTTATGCAGGGGTATAATAAAAGACTGTTTCCAAAGTGCCGGGAATGACGCAGATCCCAGAGATAGCTCAAATAATTTTAAAATAGGCTCATACATGTTTTCGGCGCAGTACCTAAGCACGCAACTAGGAACACCGTCCGGTCCCGGAGAAAAGGTGGGCTTCAAAGATTGAAGACTCTGAAGAACAATATTACCATCAATAGCAGGATTCCTAATGTAATTTGAGCTATCTAAGTGATAGGGATATTGACCGGAATGAAAACCACTGGATGAATACGTGGACTTAAAGTTCTCAGAAAATAGTTCAGCAACGTCGTCATCAGTGCAAGCTTTTTTACCTCCAAAGGTTAATGAGGAAGGATACCCAGAAGTTTTCCGCTTTGAATTTACGAAACTGTAAAACTTTTTTGGATTTCTAAAAAATTGGGCTTTACAACAACTCAAGTAATTTTTATAACAAAGCTGATTAAGACGGTGAAATTTAGAACGAGCTATTAGATATTTAGAGAGGTCTGCAGATGCTCCAGATTTCTTGAACCTCTTATAAAGCCTAGATTTAATGTTACTAAGTCTGATAAGTTGCCTTGAAAACCAAGGGGACTTATTCGAACATAGGGTATAGCGAGTAGGAATGCAGGTATCAAAGAAGCCATCAAGCGTACTGTAAAATATAGAGATAGCCGAATCGACATCAGTGCAAGCATAGAGATCCGACCAATCATGGGAAGCCAACAGATCATTGAGCATAAAGAAATTCGCTTTGTAGAAGCATCTAGATCGGGGACGAGACTGTACTTGAATCCTACGGGGTAGGCTGATATCAAGTGATATCTCTAGCGTAGGGTGAAGAGGGTCTTCTGGAAGGGATAAAGGTGGTATTCGCGTAAGGGCAGTACCCACCGAGCCATCCACAAATACTAAATCCAGAATTTTATTTCCACTATTTGGAACATTGTTAATCTGTAAAAGAGATGAGTCTAACAAGCAATTGAGAAACTCATGTTGAGCAGTGGGAGTTAAAAAGTTTGAATCACTTATATTAACCCAACTAACTGTTGGCAAGTTAAAGTCACCAACAACAACAAGTCGATCGTTATCTCCCAACTGCGAATGCAAATCACAGATGGCCGAGCTATGACTAGCATAAACATCCATATCCGAACGAGGTGGTATATACGAACGGCAAACAATTACGCTATAGCTACCGAATGAAAGCCTAACTGCTATGAATTCGATATGAGAGATATTGTCCAGCGAAATCAACTCAGACGATAGGTTAGATTCAACAGCAATAAGGACACCTCCCGCTCTAGAGATGCGATCACGCCGATAAACAGCATATTTATTTGAAAAAAACTCAGAATTGTAATTATCAGGCTTTAGCCAGGTCTCCGTAAAAGCTACAACTTGTGCAGAAAAGTTGAAAGAATTAAGGAAGAATGGAACAAGTTTTGATCGTAAACCACGAACATTTTGGTAATTAATGAGATACGGGACAGATCAGCAATTACCTTTGTGTTGTTATTACTGTGTTCGTCATACCGTTTTTTGGCTGTAATAAAACAGTTTCGGCCCTCGCCTTTCTCGTGAACAAGTGAACCACAGTATGCTTGGGCGAAAAAGAGGAATCAAGTACCTTATCGAAATATTCATCTGCAAGGGATATTTTAAATGAGGAGATGTCTCTCTCATATTTAAAGTTAAATTTATACACATTGATGTTACTAGTGGGTGCAACACCAAGTTTAGAGCAAACGTAATGAGCAATGTCATTTTCGGTAAGCGAGGCGTGTAATCGGGACACAAATACAGCCCTACGAGGTGGCACGGCAGTCACCTGCAAAGGAGTAGCGGATAGCGCACCAGAGAGCTGGGAAGGTGCGGCCGTTATAGCGTTGGTTATCGAGCCCGTAATATTTTTTTCAGGTACACTTGTATCGTTAGCAACAACCCCAGTATCGGTAACTGTTATTGTTGGAGCTAAAGATACCGGTGGAGGTGTAGGATGAATTGGGGAGTCCAGCGAAATCAACAATGGTGACGTAGAACAAACAGCCGCAAAGGTACCACTATTAGTTCGTGCATCGTTTAATTTGCCAGAGATCGTCTCACTGGAAGTCTCGACACAACCTTGTGGATATTCTTGTGGAGATTCCTGAGCTGCAGTGTTCATAACGTCTTTGGTAAGCCTGTTCGTATCAGTCAACGCGGTTGAAGGGACATTCGTAGGAGGACAGCTTTGCCCCTGACTCGAAGACAAGTTGGAGTTATTGTTGGGCATACATTTCTTACGTTTTGGAGATTCAGATATCACTTTCAATTTTTAAAGTGAGCCTCCATCGTTTTGAATCTTTCGTTAAGGTCACGAAACCCAATAAAAATGTTGTGTACACCGATGGTTCCAGAGTAGTGGAAGGAGTAGGGTCTGCGGTATACTGCTCTGATCCGGAAATAAGCAGATCCTACAGGCTGCCGGATTACTGTAGAGTTTTCCAAGCGGAAATATTAGCCGTAAGCAAAGCAGTAGAAACCCTGGAAGAGAATAGCTTAAGCTGCAACCGTGTTAACTTTTATATTGACAGTCAAGCAGCAATTAAGGCAATAATCTCGCATAGCACAGCATCTAAATGCGTGTTAGAGTGTAAGCAGTCTCTGGAGAGAATCGGGACAGGGAGAAGCATACATCTAAATTGGGTCCCGGGGCATATGGGAATAGATGGGATTAAAAAAGCGGACGAACTAGCTAAAAAGGGCGCATCCCTTGAAGCTTTCTCCGTAGATGTCCCAATTAGATTTGGCGAGATTAAGCGAAGTCGAGAGGTGCACATGATCGACCAAGCAGGAAAGGCATGGCTTCAAGCGCGGGGCTGTAAAGTGTCGAAGATTATGTGTAGGTCTTACAACCTTAGACTAACACAGTTGCTCCTATCATTAAAAAGAGAGGACTGTAGACTCATGACGGGTATTCTGACTGGACACTGCCTGCTGGCGTCACATGCCTTTAAACTAGGATTGGTCAGTGATAGCAGATGTAGGAAGTGCGGGTTGGAGGAGGAAACGATCGAGCACGTTCTGTGCTCGTGCCCTGCACTTGCCAGGCCAAGACTCCAGTTATTAGGAGTTATACAGCTGTCAGATCTAGAAGCATCAAGTGGCCTAAGTCCTAGGAAGCTTCTAGTATTTGCCAAGAGGACGGAGTTATTTTATAACATGGTTTTTGATAGGGTTTTTCAGTTTGGTCGTTAAAACAAAGTTATGGTAACACTACGGACTCAATCAGTCTATCTGAGGTCCTCATGGACCGGCCAGTTCAACCCACCTACTCCTAAAGTTTTTGCTTCACACTCTCAATGTATCTCAAAACATGCTAATCTATACTGGAAATAATGCACAGTGTCTACAAACAACCAAAGAAGCTAACAAAAAATTAAAATCACACAATAAGTCTGATGAAAATAAAGTAGCACTTTTGAAATCTGTTATTACCCAGTTACCTGCTGTACCTTCACATTACTGTCGTAATATAAGCAGTAAACTTTATTTACCATCAGAATTCCAAAACATATCAACTCTGTATAAGTATTATTTAAGTCATTTAAGTCACATTAATAAGGAATCATCTAAGTTATCTTTAAAAAGAGTGTTTAGAAAAATTTTTAATACCGACTTTCACATTGGCTTGCATATGCCCAAAAAAGATAAATGTGCTTTATGTGAAAAATTTAAGAACTCGGACAGCGAAACTCAGATTCTTTTAAGGCAAACTGAAGAATTTCAAAAGCACCTTAAAGATAAAGAAACGTCAAAACAAGTATTTTTAAATGACCAAAAGCCAGGTCGAACAAATTCTTCGTTCTTATGTGCGAGCTTCGATTTACAAAAGGTTCTTAATACGCCCCATTCAAAAAGTGTAAATTTGTTTTACTCGAGAAAATACGCCTACTACAATGAAAGCTTTTATGAAAGTGTTACAAGAAATGGTTATTGCTTTTTGTGGGGTGAAAAGGACGGAAAACGGGGATGTAATGAGATATGCACAGTAATTTTTAAGTACTTAAAACTCCTTGATAAAAAAGGAACGTATACCTTTATTAGCCTTTACTGTGACAGTTGTGCAGGACAAAATCGAAACAGAGCCATGCTTGCTATGTTCGCTTTTTTTTTAAATCCTGTACAAATATAAAAACCCTAAAAATAACCTTTCTGTTACCCGGCCATACCATATGCCATTCGACTCTATTCATAGTACGATAGAGTCATTTACGCGCCAAAGAAATATTTTGGGCTCCCAGCGAATGGTATACCGTTATTTCCAATGCGAGAACTAACCCAAAAAATTACGAGTGTATAATAATGAAATATTCCGATTTCAAAGACTGGAAAAACTTTGCGCGTACTATGTTCCCTACCTCAACCAAAATAGAATTTAACTCTCTTCGATCTGCTATGTTCCAAAAGGATTCCTCTCTTATGACTTTAAAGCATGGATAGTATCCATTGGATACTGCAATAACTCACAGATAAAAGAATACAATCTAGCTTCAATACGTCAATCCAAACGCAATATTTCCATTAGAAACGAAGGACCCCTTTCTCTGTATGATAAGCCCTTTAAAAAAGTTTAACGATTTAAAAAAACTTTGCGAAAAAAGCTCTATACCAAAACAGTTTCACAATGAGTTTTTAAATATGCAACAAAGCGCAACATTACAGATGAGTTACCTGAAACTGACGAGGAAGATACCTTTTAGGTTTTAAACAACAAATAATAAGTTAATTTGTGAATTTCGGATTTTTGGTTTAATTTTGGCTAGCAATTGTTATTTACGGTCCCTGATATGCTTAAATTACATTTGATGAACTATTCTTAATTCTATAAAATATACTGTAACGTTCTTTGAATGAAATAAAAGTTTATATGTGAAAAAACTTTATGATTATTTTGATGTAAGTAACATAACGTTTCCGCAGCAGGTGGTGAGTGTGCCAGCGAAATTGATGTAAGTAACAAAAAACACAACTACGACTTATTTTAGCTACTGAAATTGATTGCGTTATGTACTTAGAGCACAACTAGGGCCGTGTACAAAATTTAGTTCATATTCTTTGCTTATTAACAGAGATAATTAAAAAAAACCTCCCCCTGTATAATTTTTTATTGGTCCCTTACACCAATTTGGCTGTAAAAGCACGATATATTCGCATTAGAAACAGAACCCATTACAGCTAACAATTTCTACAAGCAAAAATTACATATAAGAGATGTTAAACCCGTCTACATTAAAAATTACAGATTTCCGCAAGCACACAGAAATGAAATAAACACACAAGTAAACAAGTTACTTAAAGATGACATTTGGCGCCTTCTATTCTAAGCGAGCACGAAAAGAACACTCGCTTATTCATCGAATTACATTCAAAGCAACAACACTAACTCGCTTATTTTATCCAGTCCTCGCGAAGTCGGCTAATCAACAACCGAGTTGGGAGGTAGTGTTGATAATAGAAAAAATTGCTCTATTGTGAATGAAGTTTAAAATACACCAAGGAAATTTTTTGACATATAGAACTATCGCAGCCAACTTCACTCAAAAAGCGCATAACAAAACAAAACAAAAGACACCAGAAATTGTGCAAACATTTAATTGTACATTAAAATACCCGCAAGCCAAGCTTTTCATTGGTGGAAATACATTTTTTTGAACAGCTACCTATTTGGAAGATATTTTAATTTCATCGTACAGGTTATAAATTATATCCCGTCGATGTTTTTAGTTGTTGTAGTTGAATGTGTAATGTGGAGTACGTAGGTGAGTATAAATTAAATTATTGAATTTTAATTTTGTGCTGTTTATATAATAAATCATTTGTTTTTACTTTTTACAGGTTACTTATTGTCTACACGCCACTTTGGTACCCTCACCCATCGTGGCTCGTTATGCATGAACGTAACATGGTTGGCTGTTTTTGTTTTAGATGTGGTTTGGTTGCGTACCAGCGTTAATTATGATTGGTGGCCTTGGAGTTAAGTTACGGTGATTTTCGATATATTTTATGCTTTAACACTGATAACAGCAAGAAATGCAGCATTTGCCGCACTGCGATATTCTACTGACAGAGTAAGTATATCTTTATACCGTGGGCAAGGCGATTCATGGTAGGTGCGGA
Organism: Eurosta solidaginis; assembly: GCF_040869045.1. Classification (NCBI taxonomy): domain Eukaryota; kingdom Metazoa; phylum Arthropoda; class Insecta; order Diptera; family Tephritidae; genus Eurosta; species Eurosta solidaginis. The sequence continues at coordinate 93,994,463 of NC_090322.1, forward strand.
ATAAAATACTAAAACAAATCGCCTAATTTTCAAAATCTCATTCTTTTCAGCTGCCATATGTGGCACGCATTTTAATTGGCGCATTTCAATGATTGGCATCAAAATGCGCAAATGCATTGTTAGTGCAATCTATCGCAAATCGTTGGAAGCACGCGGTTTCAACAATCCACGTCATGAAATACTGAATCATGTCCACAGATTTGCATTCATTCTGGAATGAATTCTGGAAGGTACAGCCTTTCACTACACTTTACTTACTCTACACACAATTGGACGCAGCATTTTTAGCTGGTCTTACATTTGGCATTATTCTAATACCCATAAATCGTTGGATTGGACGTTATCCACGTTGTCTCATGCCACAAGTGAAACTATAAGTGATGCAAAGCAAATCAAGGTACATGCGTCGGAATATGTATTCATTGAAAAAATATGTGCCTGTCGCAAGAGGAAGTGGGTTTTTTAAAGAAACAAATATTTGGATGCGCTTTGTGTTTACTTTTGGGCTACCCCACCTGTATTGATGTCCTTTCTGAGTCATGGTAACTCAACTAAGTTGAATGAAAAACCTATTGTAATGGAGATGCAATCAGCGTATTTTGAACATGAAAATGACGTAAAAAATTATAATGATTAAAATCAGCAGCCAATTTTTCGTTTATAGAGTGTCAACTTGAATGTGAAAAAGGTATGGAATATAAGCTTAGATTAGAGTTGCTGCATATATATTCGGTTGCATTTGGGCTAAAACTCATTTGTGGTACCACAGAACATTTTAGACTCTCTGAATCAAACTTTTTTAATAAAGATTTTGTGTACCAGTGATATATATTTAAATTTTTTAGGGCGATTTGGTATGTCTTGAAGGTCCTGTTGGCGGTGGCAAAAGTATTTTAATCGAAGCTATATTGGCAAGTGTGAATTGTACATCGGGTACAGTATGCGTGCACGAGCTGTCTTCAGGTATTCAATACTAACTTCGATTTGGTTTCCGCAATTTATTTCATGTTTCTCGATTCAGGTTTCGGTTATGTGCCACAAACGTCTTGGCTACAGCGCGGCACAATATGCGACAACATCAGTTGGGGGAATGTTTTCGATGAACAACAATACAGAGCCGTCTTATATGCATGTGAGTTGACTGAAGGCTTGAAATTGCTGGGCACTTGTAGCTATCATAATAAATAAAAGTATGTCGATTAGAATAAATTGTTTGAACTACTACTACTTATATATTTTATTCAAAAACGCCATATCTCAGAATTTGTTTCTTATGAAAATGTATTTCATTCGCGCTCAGATAAGGGTTTTGATACAAATTCTGAGCATTTTGAAAACAAATTCTCAGATATAGTTTTATTGAATAAAATTTATAAGTAGTAGTAGTTCAAACAATTAATGAAATAAGACGTTTTTATACCTTTCATGAAAATGAAATGGTATATTAATTTCGTCACGAAACCCAAAATTGTAAGTCCTTAAAGGAAAATAGATAGACCCACCATTAAGTATACCGAAATAATCAGAATGAAGAGCTGAGTTGATTTAGCCATGTCCGTCTGTCTGTCTGTCCGTCTGTCTGTTTGTATGCAAACTAGTCCCTCAATTTTTGAGATATCTTGATACAATTTGGTGAGCGGGTGTATTTGGGTGTCCGATTAGACATTTGTCGGAACCGGCCGGATCGGACCACTATAGCATATATCGTCCATACAACCGATTTTTCAGAAAAAGAGGATTTTTGTCATATCTTATTCAATTTAACAGATTGAAGCTTCAAACTTCACCATATAATTTCGTATATTGCACATATTGTAGCCTGAAAAAATTGATGAGATCGGTCGTATATATAGTATATATCCCCCACAACCGATTGTTCAGATAAGAAACCTTTCGTAATTACTGCCCTATTTCAAGAGCTAGAGGCTTCATATTTCAAATAGCATATAATGTTGTCTGAAAAAATCATAGAGATCGGTTGTATATATAATATATATCTCATACAACCGATTGTTCAGATAAGAAACTTTTCGCAATTTCTACCCTTTTTTACGGCTAGAAGCTTCAAAATTCATCAAATTTCATCAAATAGTTACGTTTACGTCATATATTTTTGAAATACGTGATTCGTAGTCATAGTTTTTACATGCAGACCACAAAAAACGTGAAGCTTTGCATTCTCACACAAAGTACCTACCTATTTTTTATTTTATATTTATCTTAAAAATAGTTTAGGTGTGTAGATCTGTTCACTATATATTTATTATCTTATACATCCGATTATTCGAAGATTACGAATGGGATAAGATTATTGTTCAACCCCATTCATGAAAGGTATGAACTCTTGGGCACAGCCGAAGACAGTCCCGTCCTTACTTGTTTTTTTTTTAATTTTCTGATACCATGTTTACACGAAAATAGCGACCGACGTATTAGAACACGTTTTTAGTTAGAACCAATACAGAAAACATTTCGGGATGGTTTGAAAATTTGTGTATTAATGAGTTTATTCGAAATCAGGTGGTCATTTAAACATTTTCATTACTTCCACTACTTCAACAGTGTGCTACAGTCCAATTTAGATTACTTTAACTTACAATCTGTATATTTTTCTTGCGAACCAAACTTATGGTTAATTATTAGAGTAATATCGATTAAGTTTTTTGGACTTTATGAAATTTGTTGGACTGAATACCTTTTTCTTAAGCTTAGTTTTACTTTCAAAAAAGTTGAATCGAATTTTTAATACTTGCGATAAACATAAACCTGTGAAGAGAAAAATAGCAGTGTCAATTTTCAACAAATTTCGTCACTTAAATACTTCTTTTTTATTTCCGATATTTCAAGAAAAAGCTTCTATGAACTTTGCAAACCCATCTCAAAAACATTTTCAAAAATTTGGGAAAATTTTACCTAAATTTGAACTTTTTATTTGGGGTTCTTAGAACTTTTTTGAGTATACAGTTTCGTAGCCCAGTCAATTTTAGTATAACAAAGTACAAGTTTTATTTTTATTTCGCATTGATTTTTGAGTATTTTTTTTACCGAAAAGTCTTTAAAATTTTCTTTCATAAAAAAACTGTTTCACAATTTGTATAGAAGAAAATCTCAAACACCCTTCAAAAAACTTCAAAAATCAACGAGAATTTTTAGAGACCTATAGCATGCATGTCCTTTGTTATACTAAAATTGATTTTGCTACAAAATTGTATACTCCAAAAATGCATAGAACCATAAATAAGAAGTTCAAAATTTCGGTAAATTTTTGCGTTTTTCGAAAACGCTTTCGATACTGTTTTTCATAGCTTCAGTTAAAAAAATCATGGAAGTTTTTTCGTGTAGTATCGGAAATAAAAAAAGTACTTAACTGACGAAATTTATTAAGAATTGAGACTGCTATTTTTCTGTTCGCAGGTGTATGTTCATTATCAAAATGTTTGATGTTTATTAATCTTAAAAACGTGTGCATAAAACACTGTCTTTCATTTTAAATTGCTTTATATGTTAGGAAATTGAAGTACAAATTAATTTAAATTTCTACTAGAAGTATGATATGTTTAAACGGTTGTTTTTTATGAAATTGGTGGTTTTGAAAAAATTTAAAAAAGATAGGATCCGTAAATTGCCTTATATTTTATGAAATTGAAGAACGAATTAATTTAAAAAATTACTAAATGTATGAAATGTTTATGCTGTTATGTTATGTTGTTATGAAAGAAAGTGAATAAAACGATTGAAAAGTTGCCTTAAAGTTTTAGCTTTTTTTTTGTTTAAAAACACATTCTATTTAGCATTTAGTATTTTTAATAATAGTGCATAACTATACAGATGAACCGTTTCTTTGCAGAGTGTCACAAGTACACTTTTCTATGTATCGAATTATTTAGATTGATTATAAACAACCGGTAGAGGTAGGTTACTCTATGTAGAGTTCAGTCTGGATTATAAACATGTTCAATTTTACGATTATTTTATTATCAACTGGACTCATATGTCAGTATTATTATTAACAAAAAAACTAAAAAAGAAATTTCATATTTTTGCCAATGATTTAGTTAAATTTTTTCGAATACGGTTTTAAGAATGCTTGCTTGAATGGAAATAACTGTAGCTTACCAAAAATGCAATAAGTTCAATGATTTCGAAAATGTACTTGTGCCAATTTCAATAAACGGTTCAAATATTGTATCCACATTAGAGATATGCGCCGCCGTGGTGGACAGTCGAACTAGTACGAAAACTGAAGCTACGCGGTCATCCATAATGAGCTCTTATAACATAAGGCCGGAAAACAACAGTTCACATCTTTCAACTTTCATTCTAAAATATCGTTTTGATTTAACGAAGACTATTGAAATCAATGTTGTGAACACAAACGTCTGCAAACTTTGGTCTACATTTTAAAAATTTGATCCAGGGTCCTTGTAAAATTTTAATTATGTAGATGCGCCGAGGATTATACGATACCCATGTCGCAATGACATCCACTTAGACTGCTTATGATTTCGAGGGCGGCATCCTTGGCCGAATAGTCACTCCCTAACGTTTCAAGGTGCTTCTTTGGTGTAGCTCGGAAGTATAGCTCGACAGAAGCATCCGTTGGAAAGTCTTCGGAGCTACACCAAGAGCTTCTGGGACAGTGACGTCGACGAAGGTATGAGTTCGAAGTCGCAGTCCTATAGCCTCCGTGCTGTCATATGGTGTGAGGGTCAGGTGTGGTAGCGACTGGTGGTCGGGATTGCTACTGTTCGCACATGTAGCTCCTAAAAACAGCCGAAAAATCTGGGGGCTACATGTGCCACTAGAGGCATGAGTATTAAAAGACCATTAATAGCAACCGTAAGTCGCCTTTGTGTGTGACCGCCAAGGAGCCACGAACTACGCCGAAATATATAGACAAAAGTGTGACCATTTTATGTATCTCTTCCGAAATGGTCAAACCATTGATTTCCTTAAATAAATACAAACAAAACCTTTCCTAAATATTTTTTTAAATAGAAAGATCAAGCTTTTTAAAGTAAAAATACCGGAGTACGCCACCGCTGCCACCGCCGATAAAAGGATCGGTGTAAAGCTCTAATCCACATATACTTACGTAGTTGCTAACTAATTCTAATGTCTTATTTAAATAATTATATGGGACTGCATTTATTACAGTTTATATAATGTTATTTAATTTTATTTTCTGCTTATCATTTTTGATTTATAACTCATTAGTTTAAAAAGGGTTGACAAATTGTTATATTATTAAAAAAAAAATAATATTTTATAAAATCATAGTACCATACAATCACTGGAGTCAACATCCATGCCACGTATAGGGGCTTTCTTAATGGTAGTACCAGCGTCACCATCATCATCGGTATCGTCGCTTGTGCTGCAAAGTTTTTTCAGTAAATAACCAATTTGTGTTTGACAAAAGCGTTTGGTGCCTTTAGCCATAGTTGACATTGATTTGATCTTAAATTTTAAAATATATATGATAGTAAAATGTATATATATTTTTTTTTCATGCTAACCACTTACGACATTAAATGATGTGATTCTGTATCAAATAGTTGAAAAGGTTTTGCCTCCTGTCAAGTGCTTCATCAATACCGGATTCATCCCCTTCATCCTCAGTAGTGAATAGGGTGTCTGTACTTTGTTCGTTCATGTCATACAAGTCGTCAAAAGAAATGCAAATGTTATGCAAAACGCATACGCTGACTACTATGTTAGTTATCATCTTAAGGTCAGTTTGCTCTGTAAACATTAAAAGCCTCCGAAATCTGCCTTTCAACAAACCAAATGCGTTTTCAACTACCATTCGAGTAGATGAAAGTATTTCGTTGAACTTTCTTTGCGCATCATTTAAATTTCCATAGTCTTTGAACGGTGATACTATCCACTTGTTCGAAAGATACGCGGAATCTCCTATGATGAAATGCGAGTTGGGAAACATTTCCTCATAATGACTTTTTGCGTCTTCAAAGAGTTTGGATCGTCTTAGTACCCTATAATCGTGAAGCGATCCTGGTTCACCACAGGTAATATCAATAAATTTTTTGTTACAATCGACTACGGCTTGAACCACTATGCTGTATGCTTTCTTCCTATTAAAGTACATTTCCTTACAATTCTTTGGTCCCTTAATGGCAATGTGTGTGCAATCGATTGCCCCAATTACACCCGGAATACGTTTCTTTTCACGAAATTGTTCTGCATTTTCATGCAAATAAGCCCCTTGTGGCCACTTTATGTGTTCATCGGCTATGGACACCAAAAAAGTAGCAACTCGCTGCACTACTGACCACGCTGCCGACTAAGCCACCCCAAACAAATTACCTAGTTGTCTGAAGGTCACTGTGTTGCTCACGTACCAAATATACATATAATACAGACTTTTTGGCTGTAACTGGTGGCCTTCCACCGCTAAATGGATCAGGGGCATAATTGGAATATCTCACTAAAAGGAAAAATAATTTAAGTGATTTAGTATTTACAAACTTATATGAATAATTTTTTGGATATTACTAATAAGGTATTCCACAGTTTCACGTCTCAGTCTCATGTGCATCTTAAAATCTTTCTGATTCATCGCATCAAGAGTCGCTTTGAAATTTTCGCACTTTACATGATCTTCGTTTTCGGTGTCAGAGTCCTCAGAGGAGCTGGAACTTACGAAAACAGCATCCAAGATTTCGTCGACAACTTCTTCCTGCCTACGGGCACGCAATTCACTCTGGTCATCCAAGAGAAGAAATTCAATCTGAAAGATTACTACACCTTATTTCTTTCTAATTTCTTTAATTAATTAGTAATTTACCAAATAGTTTTCCGGAGCACTCATTTTGCTTTTCTTTTATTAGTATTTTGCTTATTTATTGCCAATAAGTTTTCAAAAACGTTGTATTGCAAATTTCACGAGTTTTGCAACGAAAATATAAAAAAAGGCGCCAAGATAGGTGTTCAAAACAACAAATATTATAATTTACAAAAATGTTTTAATTTTCGTGCTTAAACAAAGAAAACGTCAATAATAAACAACAGATGATTTTGACAGCTGAAATGTTACCAGTGTTGTTAAATACATGCAGGGAAATTTTAACCGAGTTTGGCGTTCTTTTCGCACTCGCTTAGAATAGAACGCGGCTATTATAGAGCCTTCAATGTCCGAATACAATAGCTCAATCCTATTAGTACCAAAGAAATCGTTACCCGGTGTATAAATTTGTACTAATGCGGCTAGACGCACTGAGGGATTAAGGGGAGATGGCACTTCACTTTACTAAATAAAAAGCGCGATAACTTTCATTTAAACGTATAGAAATATAAACTTCATTGTATGTTATTGAATTATTTCTTTTAACAAATTTCACTTTTTCGTATTTATTAGATTTAATTTAGCGGCGTGAGTAGTTAGGCTGATGGCGAATAACTAACAGCTCCGACACATAAGCACTTTTTCATATAGATGAGTTTAACACATGCTTATGCATTATGAGTAGATCGCATGTATTTTTATGGAGAATGGTAGAATGAACGACACTAGGGGCATCTGATATTGAAAAGTAGCCAACTTCCCAATTTTGTTCCAAGCAAATCATAAGAAGAAGAATTTAGCATGTGCTTTGGCTAAGGGTGTTGGCACACTTTGAAAGTGAAATTATTTTTCCACTGGTTGGTAAATTTTCTAACATTTTTCACAATTAAAAACTGCAATATAACAATCGAATACGACACAAAATATGTTAGCAAGTATTTTTGCTGTATAGGGAGAATGTTTACAACAGTGCTTCGCGAAATTTTGTATGTGAATGGGCAAGGCGTAACAAACTTCAATTGCCAAGTCTGAAGTTCCTTCATATTTACAAATGCAACATCTTGGTTGATTGTGGCGATGTTATTGGAATGCATAAGCTTGTGTTAAACGCATCTATATGAAAAATGTCATTGGTAAGTAAAAGGTAAGTATTTATAATATAGGTATTAGAAATTAATTCATTTAAATATAATTATAATTTTTCTTTTCAGATAATGTATATATTATATATGATGAATTTCATATCAAATCCAATATGCGTTGAACCCGACCCCCTCAGAATTTGATGAAATTTTGCATGGGGTTACATCTTACCCACCCAAACACAACCTCATTTTTAGAAATTGCATTTTCGAAAAATTGTGGGCGTGGCAAGGTATCGAAATATCCGAAAATATTAGAAAAATGACGATGATAGGTACATTTAAAGTGTGATTACTACGGAATGGCTTTACCGATTTCAAAGATCTTCATACCATTAGAAAGGTATTGAAATAAGCTTAAGCAAAAAAATACCCTGTAAAAATTTTTAGTACACTGAAAAAAAAAATTTTTTTAATAAAATTTAAAACTGAAAAAACACTTCAAAGATCAAGCGATTTTGAAAAACAAAATTTTATTTTAGAAAGGTCTATTTAATATATATAACATATCTGAAAACTAAATTAGTATTTTTTTATTTTTTTAAGTAAATGCATCTCTTGGTTACTTTCCCATATTTGGATATCACGCGTAAATTAATCAACCAATTTGAAAATTTTTTATACCGTTAGAAAGGTATTAAAATCACCTTTGAAAACAAATACTGTAAAGATTCTATATTACACTTAAAGAAAACAAATTTTTTTTTTTTCAAACTGGGAAAACACTGCAAAGACCAAGCGATTAAAAAAAATTTTTTTTTAGAAAGGTAGATTTAATATGTATAACATATCTGAAAACTAGAAGGGTGTTTTTTTCTTTTTTTTTTTTAATTTATTTAAGTAAATGCATCTCTTTGTTACTTTCTGATATTTTGATATCACGCGTAAACTAATCAACCGGTTTCAAAAAGAAAGGTATTAAAATCACCTTTGAAAAAATACACCCCAGCTAACATCAAAACAACGGGTCGAATAATTCACGTACAAGGAAAAGGTCGGCGGCTTAATGTACTTGAGAACATGGAGATATACAAGTTAAAAACATTTGACGGCAGGATAATAAACGAACAAACCAACTCTATCTCTGACGAAATATTTGAACCCTTAAAACTAGTTTACAAAAACAGCACAAGCCAGAAGGTACAGCAACCAAACACGTAACAATGAACAAGAAAAAACAAAAAATTTACCAAACGGCAAAAATCACCGATTTCTACCTACCTCAACCTACCGCTTAGCTAACAAGCGGTATGTCTAGATACCTACAAAAACAACCCTTGGAAAAGGTAACAATTCGAACGTATCAATGCCGCGCACACACACACGCATATTAACGTTACCTACCACGGACACATAGATTGACATTACCTGCCACAGCACCTAACTGACTATAAAAAACAACACAACGGATAGACACAGACCAGAACGAAACTAGGCATTGATATGAAATCAACTAATAAATACAGATGTGTCCAGCTATCAAGAAAATGTTCCCCTCAACTTCGAAACATTAGCTTAAACGAAGCAGCGCTGATATCTGCATTTTCCAGCAGTCTCCGACATTCATCGTTGCCGTATTTGCGAAAGTTGTCGCTTTAAACTTAAGGATGCTATCAAGATTGCTGATAATCAGCGTTCTACTGAAACGGAAAGTGAAGAGGTACAAGAAATCTTGACTAGCGGTGAATTGTATCAAGAATATAAGGAAGTTCCAACATGCAGCAGCTATACTAAATCACTCGAACTCGTCGACAATATAAATAAGCATGTTATTCCTCATCTTGGAAGCCATCCATCGCCAATGAAGTGAAAATATTTAGAAAGGGATTCATACTGAAAAAAAAAAAACACAGCAAATTGCGCAAAGTATTTCGGATTCACTTGGAGGTGGTTCACTGTCAACTTTATCAGAAGACCTAAAGAAGATCAAAGCTTACTACGCACAAATTTTGGAGAACATGAAATATCAAATCGAAAACTGCTCAAATAATTTGGATAAGCAAAAAATATTATCTAAGGAAATTAAAGACATTTTTGGGCATGATTTATCTTACGAATTGATAAAAATTAGCAAAGATATACAAAACAATAAAACAAAGTTTTCGGACGTCAAACGCTCTAGCATGGACAGGCGTAGTTTACCTGAACAAACTAGTAAGTAAGCAAATATTCCGAAAGTCAGCAGTATGAGCTGCGCAAAGTTGTATATTAAATCTAAATAAATAAAAATAAAAAATTAACTTTATCAAGTGTATGTCTATTTATTGTGCGTGTCTGAAAAATTTGATAATACGATTCTTGTTCGAATCTATTAGAATACTTAGTCGTAGTATCTGTATCTGTATAACTTCCAAAGTATAGCTAGGTACCATTTTTGTCAGACAATAATAGCAAAATAAAAAAAAAAGTTAACAAGAAATGGTTTTACTTATAAAGTTTTTTAAAAGGATAAAAAAACACCATTCTAGTTTTTATATTAAATCGACCTTTCTAAAAAAATTTTTTTTTAAATCGCTTGGTCTTTGAAGTGTTTTCCCAGTTTGAAAAAAAAAATTAGAAAAAAATTAAAAAAATGTTTTTCTTTCAGTGTAATATAGAATCTTTACAGTATATGTTTTCAAAGGTGATTTTAATACCTTTCTAACGGTATAAAAATTTTTAAAATTGGTTGATTAATTTACGCGTGATATCCAAATATGGGAAAGTAACCAAGAGATGCATTTACTTAAAAAAATTAAAAAGAAAAAGCCCATTTTAGTTTTCAGATATGTTATATATATTAAATAGACCTTTCTAAAATAAAATTTTATTTTTCAAAATCGCTTGATCTTTGAAGTGTTTTTTCAGTTTTAAATTTTATTAAAAAAAAAATTTTTTTTCAGTGTACTAAAATTTTTTACAGTGTGTTTGTTGAAAGCTTATTTTAATACCTTTCTAGTAGTATGAAGATCTTTGAAATCGGTAAAGCCATTCCGTAGCAATCACACTTTAAAAGTACCTATTATCGTAATTTTTCTAATATTTTCGGATATTTCGATACCTTGCCACGCCCACAATTTTTCGAAAATGCAATTTCTAAATATGAGGTTGTGTTTGGGTGGGTAAGATGTAACCCCATGCAAAATTTCATCAAATTCTGAGGGGGTCGGGTTCAAAATGTACGTTTTTTCAGCCTATGATATGAAATTCATCATATATGAATTTATTTTAATCCTCAAACTCTATGAGGTTCTCGCTCATGTCTTCAACATGCCGGCGGGCCTGGGGCGAGGTGATCTGCATGAGGTCCTGCAGCTCATCCAGTGTTTCCTTGGCTTGATTGAATAAGCCGCGAAGGCGCCTTTGGAGGATAGGACGACGTGGTTGGCGCGGCTTCTCTACACGACTGCGCTGGGACTGAGTAGTGGACTTTGGCCTGGTTGCCGTGCTAGTTCGCCGTTGCTGATTTCTCGGAGGTCGATTTGTTTCGCGGTCATGATTTGGCGAGCGTTTTGATAGAGCGCGGGGCCTGTGAAGCAGAGTATGGTGTGCTAGCCCGCAGCGACGACAACTTATTGGAGATTCCCGGCGCCCGTTACATGTGAGGTGGCCAAACAATTTATGCAGTAACGGTGCGCCTTTGCGGATTCATAGCGCTCGTCTGGAGTCTTAGCCGGAAAATCGCGGCAAAATCGAAGTGAGTAATACGGCAGCAGAGGCTGCACTTCCGATAATCCTTGGATCTAGAAAGACACGTCGAAAAACCTTATTAGAAGGGGGTATGTGTGATGAGGAGAGATTACATTCGCGTAACATGAGGGGTCCTGTAAAAACTGAGGAATACGATTAGGCGGGGGGTAACAGACAGAGTTTCGTTTTGTTGCGAGTGACTGTTCCGCCCTCGGTTCGGATATCTACCACGCAAAGACTTTGATCACGAGCAGTATAAAATTTTGTGATTCGGCCTAACCGCCATACGTTGGGAGGTAAGAGATCGTCTTTAATGACGACGAGGTCACCTTCCTTAATGTTGGCTTCTTGCGTTGCCATTTGTAACGCTTGTGGAGTTCCTGCAGGTATTCGGGTTTCCAGCGTTTGCTGAATTGGTGATGGAATTCATTTAGCTTTTGCCATTTGTTCACTAAAGAGAGGTTCTCACAGTTGGGCTCAGAAATAGACAGAAGGGGAGCACCGCGTATAAAATGACCTGGAGTTAAAGCTTTTAGATCGTCGGGGTCTTGTGACATTGGTGAAAACGGTCTGGAGTTGACGTCCGCTTCTATGCGAACGAGAAGAGTGTTGAACTCCTCGAGAGTAAATTTCTGATTTCTGGCAACCTTGGTTATGTGAATTTTAAAGCTTCTCACTGCTGCTTCCCACAATCCTCCCATGTGGGAGGGATAAAGTGCCATGAGAGTCCGTGGATAGCATATTTGCTTGCAATGTCTTCGGCAGCTTCCTGGAGAAATGTGGTAAACTCGCGTTGCAGGCTGCGTTGGGCTCCTACGAATGTCTTATCATTATCGGACATAATATTTGAGGGGATGCCTTGACGGGCCACAAGACGGGCGAATGCTGCTTTGAAAGCTTCAGTGGTGAGGTCTGAACAGACTTCGAGATATATGGCCTTGGTGGAATAGCATACGAAAACGCAGACGTATGCTTTGGCGTATGATGCACTTCGGAGAATTGACGTTTTTACGAGAAAAGGCCCTGCAAAATCTACTCCAGTGGTATGAAAGGGCAGTGAGTAAGTTACGCGCTCTGGTGGTAGAGCGACCATCACTTGAGATTTCTTTAATTTTTTGCTTATAGATAGTGCATTTCTTGCACTGAAATATGCATTTTGTCACCTTTTGTTTCAGGCGGGGAATATAATATTCTTGTTGAAGCATGCGGATCATTAGTTGTTTTCGGCATGGAGTAGGGTTGCATGGAGGAAGTCCAAAAAGAGAGCGCAGTAGCGTGAATTGTCGGGTATGACTATAGGGTGATTTCGTTGTGACTCACGTCTGCATAGGCGAGGCGTCTATTTACGCGTAATAGTCCCCTTTCATCCAAGACCGGGTTGAGCGGGAGCAACGAACTTCTTTTTCCAAGAGACTTTGCAGCTTTGAGGTCTGCGATCACTTCTCCATACTGGTTTTGCTGGGCGTTGGCAATGAGCTGCACCTTTGCCTGACGAATCTCTTCCTGGGTGAGATGAATTGTGGAGGGTATCAGCTGTTTCCTGGACTTCGAGACAAATCGGCGAATGTAAGCGAGGACCCTCAATGCTCTAGCGAATGACGAAAACCGGTCCACAAAATAATGATTTTCCAGTGAGTGCAGGGCTTCTATCCGTCGTTGTTCTGGGGGTGAATCATTATGATGGATATCTTTCGGCCAGTCGGAAGGGAGTGTACGAGCCACCTTGGGCCGTTCCACCAGAGTGTACAGTCGATCAAGCCCTGGGGTCGACATCCTCGAGTGCCCATATCAGCTGGATTTTCGCCACTGGGTACATGTCGCCACGTTGCGTTACTGACATTGTCGAGTATCTAGGATACGCGGCTTGCTACATATGTTTTCCATGTATGTGGTTGCTTTTCGAGCCAAGCCAGCACTATGGAGGAGTTTGTCCACAGAGTCAAGTTGCTCTCTGTGAGTTTAAGCGAAGATCGAATATGCTTTACTAATTTTGAGAGGAGTAATGCTCCGCAGCACTCTAATCGGGGAAGGCTCACTGTTTGTAAGGGTGCGACTTTTTACATTTTCGGAGAAACTATGTATCTGAGTGGGCACGTTGGGTGTGAATTGAACCCAACGTGGAATTTTTATATCTACAATTGCTGAGAAGTCTTCCATAAAGGATTTCCATTTGAGAAGTCAACCGGGTTTGACGTACTCATCGCAATCCGATCCTTCCACCCAGAGCTGTTCCAGGAGAGTTTTTGCTACTATCATTACAGGCGATAGCCATCCTGTCGGGTCGAAAAGTTTGGCGATGGACGAGCGAATATGTCGCTTGGTTGCCGAGTTTGCGTCTGATATGGGGTCGTACGAATAAGAGAAGGAGTCTTCGATTGCGTTCCAGCGTACTCCAAGCGTTTTTGCGGAGCTTGAGTCGTGGAATTTAAGAAAGTCAGCATCGAGAAGATCAGACTCGGGGATTGATTCCAATATTTCTGAGTGGTTCGCTGTCATTTTTTTGAGTGGGAAGCCTACTCACTTTAGTGCTTCGATCAGCTAAGTCATGTTTTCGAGAATGGACTGTATGTTATGTCCGCCTGAGAGAATATTATCCACGTAGGTCTCTCGCAGGAGAACGTTAGTAGCGAGGGGGAGTTCGGCTTTGCAGTCTTCTGCGAGCTGCTGCAGGGTGCGAATCGCCAAGTAGGGAGGACAGTTAACACGGAGGATTACTGTTTTTAATTTAAAATCTTCTACTTGGCCTTGAGGAGATTGACGAAGGAGTATTCGTTGGAAGTCTTGATCTTCCTTGTGGACATATATTTGCCGATACATTTTTTCAATGTCGCCGTTAAATACATATTCGTAGAGTCGCCAGTTGAGTATAACGACCATTAAATCATTTTGTAAAACGGGACCTGTATGAAGCACGTCGTTGAGTGAGATGCCGGAGTGAGATCGTTTGGATGCATTGAAAACTACTTGGACTTTAGTAGTTTTACTATCGGGTTTGAGTACGGCATGATGTGGTAAGTAAAACGAGAAGTACTTTCCATCACGTATAATTTCCCGAGGGGTTGTGGGCTCCATATGATCTAGGGCTAAGTATTCCGCTAAGACGTTGGAGTAGGTCGTTCGGAGCTTGGGTTTTTTCTTAATGCTTCGTTCTACACTGAGGTATTGTTGCTGAGCAGCGGGTCTAGAGTGCACTAAAGCTATTGAGTTGGGAAACGAGTCTTTAAATGGGAGTTTTACTACGTAGCGGCCATCATTTCTTCGGATTGTGGTACTTTTGTAGAGCTCTTCGCATATTAGATCATCGTATTTGAGAGAGGAAGCCGATGGCACTTCTTCTTGTTCCCAAAACCTTTTGAGCAAGTCTTTCAGGAAATCCTTTTGCGTTTCAACTACTTGAGTTGAGAATGTTGATATCTGATTCTTAAGTGGAAGATTGTGTTCTGCGCTATTAAACTTCCAGCTACATTGGTTTTGAGGCCCGGAATCGATATTTGAGGGAGTATGTCGCTACCTATTACCATATCTATCTTGGCAGGCGCGAAACAGTTGGGGTCTGCTAGATCGTGTGTTGAGTACTCTTTGAGGTCTATATAAGAGACTTTAAACGTTGGCAAGAATTGCGTCAGTTGCGGGAGTATGATCGCATTAGTTACGATTTTAATATTGAGATCTGGAGAACATATGGTGATTGAGCACACCTTATCTGCTTTCTGGACTATTCGTCCGCCCATTCCCAATATTTCGTAATTGGTCTTTTGAACGGGTAGACCAAGTAGCTTTTGTATTCTAGAGGTTACAAAAGTTTTTGGGTTCCTTGGTCTAGAAGAGCACGAATATTAAAGGTTTCTCCTTTGTGTAATACGGGAATGTTTGCTGTAGGGAGCAAGGTTCGCTCTCTACTACTAGAGAAGTGTGAGAGTACGTTCTCCGTGTTATTTTGAGTAGCTGTCTCAGAGTTCATCGATGCCGCCTGTTGAGAGGTACAGGGCTTTCCTTCATCGATGGTCACGTGAGATGTGACGAGATCTTTCTTCGGTTTTGAGCCGTTTTGCGTTTGGTTGTTGGCTGAGTATTGTATGAGGGAGTGGTGTCGCTTTTGGCAGTAAACGCAAGTGAAACTGCTTCCGCATTGTCTTTCTGAGTGGGAGCAAGCCAAACAGTTCTGTCAATACCTGTTTTCCCCTACGAATTTGTTTCTATTATGAACTGAGAGCTCTTTAAATTTGACGCAATTCATAAGCGAGTGATTGCTGTTGCATAATTTGCACGAAGCCTGCCTTTTTGGGTCAGTGTGCAATGAGTGTGTCTTGTTCCTTGAGTGGAACGAGTTATTGGTAGGAGTAAAAGAACGCGGGGTGAAATTAGGTTGATTAGGCTTTGGTTTGTTAGGCCTATATGTGATTAGGCGTTCAACTACCTCATACCGAGTAGCAGAAACTGGTCCAATTCGGACCAAAGAGGTAACTCCTTACGAGAGTTGAGGGATTGCTGCCATAAAGCTAAGGTTTCGTCTGGCAATTTGGAGGAGCAGAGATATACTAGCATCGGGTCCCAATTAGCTGTGGCTACTCCGTTTGCCTAAAGGGTTGAGAGGCAATTATTGATTGTGGTTTGCACATATTGTATGCGTTCACCATTTTCGCTGGTTATGGGTTGGATATTAAAGAGATATTAAAGAGGGAATTCTGCGGTTCTCATATCGATGCTTTAATAAATTTCACGCAAGCTCAAGACTTTGGTCATTAAGAGGGTAATTTTTAATAAGGAGGGCTGCTTTACCTCGGGTTTTTTGCCTGAAATGGTAAAGTTTTTGGGCAGGAGAGAGTTTGGGGTGACTAATGTACACTGCAGTAAACATGTCCCTAAAGGATGACCAGTCTTCATATCCTCCGTAGAAGACCTCTGTGTCACATGAAGGTACCTTTAAATAATTGGGTTGATTAGAAGGGGGGAGCGTTGCCAGCGTAGTCGGATTGGTTATGCTAGCTTCTTCTGGGGCTGGCCTAATACTGCTGAATCGTTGATTTGGTCGTATCAATGTTGCCCATCTTAAGGTTTTCATTCGCCATGTCCACCAGAGCCATGTGTTTGTTTAGTTACGTCTTGATACCAGCCTCCGAGTGGTCAGTTTCCGCGATGTTCCACCACTTGTCGCAAAATTTCTCTAATCTTGTGGCTTCAAAAATGAATTTTTTATTAAAGATCGCTGCTTCCTCTTCGTCACTCTGAGATTTCGCTCTTGTTTTCTTTGGTGCTTGAGGTAGGAGGGATTGTGGTTTTCTTCACCTGTTCCGCCCATTGTGAATTTATTTCAATAGGAAGAAATTGACTTAGGGGTCCCTAAAATTGTATCAAAAGTTTCAGGGGTGATATGAGTCCTTTTGACCCACTGTATTTCGAGTTGTTTTTTATAAGCTGAGGGCCCATTGTACTTTTGACTAGCGGGATTTGCATAAACAAGTGAGGGTAGGAAATAGTTGTCTTAGCACATCTAAGTCCAAGTATGTTTATGTGCATACAAATATATATATTCAGCGAAGAGAAATAAATAGTGGTGAGTGGAGTTAATTGGCAAATTGCGTAAATTAAATGGTGTTATAATAAGTACACCTAAAAGGAATTGAGAGTGTCAATAATGCGGTTATTAACTTTGAATGTTTCAGGGACCGAAACAACCTTAAATATTTTGCAATTTAAGGCGAAGTTTGCCTTTTGATTTGGGACGAATACATATGTATATATATGTAATTTTTGTACTTTTATAAGTCGCAAACAATATCTAAGGTAATTTATTCTAGGAGAGCAAATTTCTTGTGGTGGTTGTGAGAAACGGTATACGGTACAATTTAAAGGGGGATTGCTAGTGGAAGTACCGACAAATCTTACAACGGGTTGGTATATTAGTAAGTATGTGATATATGTATATATATGGATGTAAATTATAAATTGAGAATATTACCAATATATGTATATATAAGAAGAGCTTAGCGGAATTTTATTAAATGAGATAGATTTGCGAAAATGGAGTTTTGTACGGATTCTTTCCAAGAACCTGCCAAACTTACCGTAGATGAGTGCGATTTTTTACTTAGGGAAATTCCGCTGCACTTATATATGCATATGTTTTGGCATATTTTGTTTTTTACCACCTGATTTTTCTGTTGCGGGATTGTTGTTGTTGTTGTCGGTCGGTGTCGCTGATACTGCTGCGCTGGCGGTTAAGCAAATATTTCGGCCACCGTGGTGTGATGGTAGCGTGCTCCGCCTACCACACCGTATGCCCTGGGTTCACACCCCGGGCAAAGCAACATCAAAATTTTAGAAATAAGATTTTTCAATTAGAAGAAAATTTTTCTAAGCGGAGTCGCCCCTCAGCAGTGTTTGGCAAGCGCTCCGGGTGTATTTATGTCATGAAAAGGTCTTAGTGAAAACTCATCTGCCTTGCAGATGCCGTTCGGAGTCGGCATAAAACATGTAGGTCCGGTCCGGCCAATTTGTAGGGAAAAGCAAGAGGAGCACGACGCAAATTGGAAGAGAAGCTCGGCCTTAGATCTCTTCGGAGGTTATCGCGCCTTACATTTATTTTTTTTTAAATATTTCAAAGGTAAGTATTTATAATATAGTTATTAGAAATTAATTCATTTCAATATAATTATAATTCTTCTTTTCAGTTAATGTATATCTTATATATATAAATTTATTTTAATCCTCAAACTCTATGAGGTTTTCGCTCATGTCTTCAACACCCGGTAATAAAGACAAAAGATAGAGACTAGTCATTGACTACAGACAAGTAAATAAAAAACTAACTGCAGATAAATTCCCACTCCCAAGAATTGATAACATTTTGGATCAATTAGGAAGAGCAAAATACTTTTCATGTTTAGATATGATGTCAGGCTTTCATCAAATAGAACTAGACCCAAATTCTAGAGACTTTACTTCATTTACAGCAGATAATGGCACTTACCGTTTCAAACGACTACCCTATGGCTTGAAGGTAGCCCCAAACTCATTCCAAAGAATGATGACCTTAGCATTCGAAGGGCTGAAACCCTCACAATCATTTTTATATATGGATGACTTAGTAGTATTAGGATGCTCCGAAAAGCATATGATGACAAATTTACGGGATGTATCCGTAACCTGCAGAAAATATAATTTAAAATTACACCCTGATAAATGCTTATTCTTTAGTCAAGAGGTTACTTATTTAGGACATCAATGCACTAGCAAAGGAATCCTTCCCGACCCAAATAAATTTGAAATGGTTCAGAACTACACAACATCCAAAACAGCTGATGAAGTTAAACGATTCGTTGTAGTTAAGCGTTAGTTAAACTAGAGGATGGTACTCACCGGATCGTATGGATAGTGCTGAGGGCTTTTGGGATGACCGGTGATGGTGGCTGTGCGCGCAGCAGGATGTGGTTGATGGAACGTCGATGCTAACCCTTTTCTTTAAGGAAACTACCTTCCGTTGAATCCCGTTGCATCGTCAGATGAATTTGGTAGATGGAGGTTTGAGTTCTAGACTGATGAGCGGCGGGCTTTAGTTAACCCACAATTAAACTGTTTATTAAGCACATTGTTGCAGGTTATACCGTGTACGGTGGAATAAAAGAGATTTCGCACTGTTAAATACGTGAAGAAAACTTTCTTCTTTCTTTATTTTCAAGGGTTTTAGATATAAATTCACAGTTGCTTGTTTGGTAACACCTCGATATGGATGGTGTTTCACAATTTGGAAGCGAGTACAATATTATAATGATAACAATAATATAATGCCGGTGTGCTGGCGCGCTTATCACAAATTGTGTATCAGAATCGAAATGAGTTGGCAATTATTCAAATGCCTGATAATGCATATGAAAATCGAACGAATATTACAAATTCACAAGCTTATCTTTCAGCAAAGAAAAAACGATGTTGGTTTACACTTGTTTAGCGCGGTGTAGAAATATGTGGCTGAACTTTGCAGCGATAATAATTCGCACAATAATCTTCTATATGTCACAAGCAAGAACGGTGTAATTTATAACTTCTTTATATTTACAAAAACCGCGTAGAAAATTATTGGAAAATACAATATATGGCAAAAAACTTATTGAGCGTGAGGATGACAATGATAATAATAAAATTTTTGATAACCAAAACCCTACAAGACGGAGGTAACTAGTTCACCCACACATTCAAAGCTTTTTTCGCTCTCCACTAACACATCGACGTTTCTTGCTGTCATCGAAATGACAGCGTCATCTTAATACGACAATTTATTAATTATTCCGGGAAACATTTTAAAACGACGAAAAACTATAATTGTGGTAATTAAACTAAGAAACTAAAAAAGTGCTTGTGCTACGGGCTTTTAGGTGTGACGTGTGTTAGCTGTTTAGGCACTTCTAAATTAACCTGGCGCATTAACTAGAGGCAGCCAAGTCCTCTTGCCACCAATTGGAATTGGAAGATTCGATTTCCAAACCAAAAAAGGTAACGTTTTCAAGACAGTGCACAACCTAAACAAAGGTGGTATCAAAAGACGCGTGTCGAGATCCGTTTTTAGAATTTGAAAGTTGTATAGAATCGACGGGATGGCCTAGAAGGCTTCAGGTGGTCATACTAAATCTCTCCCGGGGAGTATCTTATCGCTACAACCAAAGCAACATTATTTACTCTCTGCTTTTCATTCATACGAATGTTTATTTTTAAATAATAAAAAAAAAATGTTATATTACAATTAAATGCAGATTCACGTGTCATTTGCCAAGGATTTACCGGTAAACAAGGTACTTTCCACAACCAACATGCTTTGGAATGCGGTACAAAATTGGTTGGATGTATTTTCCAAAAAAAGGGTGGAACTACGCATCTTGGTTTGCAGTATTTGCTTCGGTAATTTATATTGATTTGTATTGATTAAAATTGCAATAGTAGATAATGTAAAGTGAATTAAAATTGAATAGGTAGCCGAAGCAAAAAATGCAACTGATCCGCATGCAACTGTTGTTTACGTGCCGCCACCGGGAGCTGCTGCTGCTATCATAGCAGTATTACAAGCACGACATTTCTTTGATTGGTTGCATTATCGAATTGTGCCCTAACATGATATGGTTCGCGTTAAGCACGCTATGTTAAAGCAAAATAAATCTCGTCTAGTCAGGCCCGATTGTCCAGGATCATCGCACCAGAAAGGGTAAGTAAACTGCCTACCATATTAAATATATAAACAACATGTATGCATTTGTTAGTGATAATTTGTCATGATTTTGTTGATAATCAACTGAGAAGGCAAATACCAAAGAGTTCGAAGTTCATGTAAATACCAATTGATTTCTTTAAATAGCGTTTGGAGAACAAAACCCATATGAATGTATGCATACAAATGCATAGAAAGGGAGGGATTAATTAATTATGATCAGTAGATTTATAGGATTTTTATTATTTTCCCTGCGACGCCGTTGCCATTACATTGCGTTAAGAGAGGACATCAACACCTTACCCACAACCAGTTAAAATTTTAGTAAATTTTGCTCTTTTCATTACTGATTCAAAACGTGGGAAGTTATATATGTAGCATTCCATGGAGAATGGTAAATTTTAGCAGACTTTCGCATTGCGGTCATTATTAATATTCAAACCCTAGAAGATTCAATGTAGTCATATCAATAGGTCCGGAGATGGTCGGGTTAGTACCTCAATGGTGCTTGTTACCGGAACGTAAATAGATATTTTATTGAGGATTGCACAGTGACTTGCACATCTCCTTCACAGCACCTCATCGTAGCCGACTTCTTTGATGAACCCTAGCAGAGTTCTTGGCTTGAGAGATTAAATGTGGGAATGCACTGGCCATGGTGGGGCCATAAACTTAGCCCTACGTTTTGAGATTGCTTCGTATTCTTGGAGGATATGGTCCGCCGTCTGCTGATCGATCACAAAATCGGCATGTGTTATTCGATAGTATGCCCACTTTCTGCATACGGCTGCTCAGTCTATAATGCCCTGTAAGAAAGCTCTTGGGATTCTTCGGTTATCTTTCGATAGGTCTATTATTGCCCTGTAGCGACTTGTGCTATAACTTCCTAACAGTAACTTCTCAAACCTGGCGTATTGCTCCAGTGTTCTTCTCTCTCCCCCCCCCCCCCCCCCCCCCCCTTCTCCTAATAAATTCCCCTGTGAGCCAACTGACAGGAACGGCTCGGGATCGATGGGTCATGCAGTTCCTGCCTCTCTTTCCGGGTTGTCCGCCTGCTCTTGTTGTAGCAGTGCTTCGCCCCATCCAATAGGTGCGACAGATCACAAATTGTCATCAATGTCCTCTAACGGGAGTAACAGAAATTTTCAACAGGGGTGAACCATAATGAGAGGAGTGTTAGAGGCGTTGATTCCATAATACAGCTAAAGAGATGGTTGGTGTCATGTGGGGACACATTATAAGCAGGACATATGTTTTGTATGTCGGGGTTGATTCTGGATAGGTAAGAGTTTAACCTGTTACAGTATCCAGATCGAAGTTGGGCTAGAGTGACTCCCGTTTCCTTAGGGAGAGTACATTCCTACTCTGCTAGTTTTTTTCTTTGAGTACAGGATTCACCGGGCAATTCCTGGCATAGTGGTCCGACGCCTGTTTGTGGAGTTCACTCAGGACCTGCTTGTGTTTTTCAGCTTCATACGGCTGTGTTCTCAGTTGCCGTATTTTCTCATAATGTAATGAGGGCGGTAACAAAAAGAAGCCACAAAAGATTTGTAAAAGTTACGAGGACGTCGGGTTTTGGGATCAAGCCCAGAGCAACCTGTCCGATGCAACCATCCCTTGCACGTGACACACTGACAAGAGTATGACCGTCTTAAAAAGATTCTTTTCCGGCAAACGCAGCAAAACCATTTCTCATGACCGGGGTCAGGAGAAGGACACGGATTGGGTTCGATACCTTCCCGGGAGGAGGAGAGTATGGCGCAGACCCGCTGCATGGATCTGCTGGGAGGATGATAATTTGTGGGAGGGACGCAACAAACTAAACACAAGAGTCCGCCTGCTCATTACCCTGTACTCCCCTGTGGCCTGGGACCCAGTCCAACCAAGGACCAGTGCTGACTTTATTTCGAACGCCACAATTGCCTTAGTGGGGCCTGACTGTCTGACTGAGTATGGCAATTGTTTCATTGGAGTATCAGCGCGGAAGGTTCAGCTTAGCGCACCAACATATGGCGAATACTTCCGCTTGATATTTTGGTTCTGGGTCCGGAGACTCTGGCTTCAATCCCCTCTGGCGTCTTCGAACCAGGGCCGTAGAGAGAAAATCCGGGCCCGGGACTAAAAAAATTTACGGGCCCCCTATAAAAAATCCACTAATACATTTGATTAACGTGAATTAATTACGTTTCATTCATTAATCATTATTGATGGATTACATCAAAAAAAATGTTTGCCACATCAACTAAATGATTTTTGGCTAAGAGCTGACAATAAAATTAACACAGAATATTTACTATTTGTTTTATTTTATTGTAACGTAGAAATAAAATTCTCTTATAACAGCCACATATTATTTCAAATAATCTTTTCTAGTTATTTGGTAACATTTTCATACATTTCTGATAAATTTAATGATGATTATAAATTTTAATTATTCAATATAGAATGTTCGGATATCAAAGAGTGGCTTTACTTGCTTTTTTCGCTGCAAAATTTTTTATAATAATATCAAAATTTAACTGTCTTGCCAAAACGGATGCAACACAAAGCGTGGCAAGTCTTAAAACTCGCTCTTTAGATGAACACGATCTATGAAAGTCTTTCATTCTTGAAAGGACGCTGAAGGAACGTTCTGCACTAGATACAGTGACAGGTAAAGTGCAAAAGGTACGTAAACCAATACAAAAGTTGGGGGAAAATTGTATACATATTTTGAAAATAGACGGCATTTTGCAATTCCAGTGGTGACAGACCTATCAAAATTTGCTTCGTAAATGTGTTTCAAGTGAACTATTTCACATTCTAAGCTTTGAGAAATATCCGACTTGTATTTTTCGACAAATTTTGCTGCGCTCGCCCGAACCGTAGTTCCATCCATGTCTCAAATTGCCATAAAAAGGAAAACTTTTCGTTCAAATTTCTCATAGCTGCAAATCGTTCAGTAATGCCAGTGATTACCGAATCAACGATCACCAAGAATGTATTGTTTTTGAAATCAGACTCTGAATCATCCGTAATCATCCCATTTAAATTATCTTCAGAACGCCTTTTGGGTTTTCTCTTTCGAATGTCCGGAAACTTTGGCGAGATGTTCAATTGAATAGCAACTGGTTTGCATTCGTTTAAAATTGTTTCCCATTGGTTCCTGATCAACTTCAAATCAGCTAATAAGGCATCTAGATGTCGGACCTCAACATCTGTGGTGGCGTCTCTCGCTTGGAGGACCACGGTTCTTTCATTAATGGTAGGTTTTTGAACCAAATTGAGGACAGCAAGATACATTCGAACTTGTTGATGTACGTGAGAATGCCGGTAACATCGCCGTATGCTTGCGCAGTCAAATTTGGCTTTTGGCTGAAAGACTATGAAGAGAGCTAGGTACATTTTTTTTGAGGATGTCACATCGTTGTGGAGTGCTGCCGAAGAAAATAATTGCAGCCGTACAACATTCTGCAGCATCAATGGCAAATTACAATTCACGAAAGCCAAATCTGTTCTGGAATTGTAAATTTGTTGCTTTCGAATTGAAATGCAGTGAGCGCAAAATGAACGTAGTCAACGTGACTAGCATCAAGAATAGCATCAACGATGATAGCAAAATACTTAGCTTTCTTGCCTTGATCTAATATAGTTTCCCTCACATGATTTGCACAAATTTCTATAAACTCGTTCTGAATGTCTGGGGAAAGATAGTGAACTTGTAAACGTTTGTGCTGCTATTGTGAAATCCTAACTTTCTCCAAATGATCTCTAAGTATCGGATCATAATGGCTTATGAGATCTTAGATGCCCAAAAAATGTCCATCCTTTCGCTTTTTGAAAAAAAATAGTGTCCAAAATTCTATATAAAATTTCTTTCCACTTTTGAGTTTCAGTGATTACCTGTTCATTGATTAGTGTATCAATTGTAGCCTCCTTTCGAATTAGGTTTTGTAAAGATCGCCATTGAATATAACATTTAATGTGATCTTCAGTATTTTCGTGTGATGGCAGTTTAGCGTATAGCTAATGGGAAAATAACAGGGCACTTTTGATGACCTCGACGAATTATTTCGTTGACTTCTTCAGATCGCAAAAACTCATTATTCACGGTACCGATATCGAAGTCGTTTAAATATTCTAGACTTTGATACAGAGTTGGTGGTATTGTTGGAAGGCTTTTTGAAGATGAACCTTCATCAGTGTTACCACGAAAACTTTACGATTTCGGATTCATGTAAACATATATTTTTGTTTGATGTTTTTATTGTCTCCTCACTGTTCGAGGAACCAGGTAAAAAATCATTATCGGCTTAAAATTTCCACATGGAACAACTAAAGACTCTCCTGAATTAAAAAAAATGTCTTAGTACCTCTAAATCGCGGCCCCCCGAGAAATACCGGGCCCCCTGAGAAATATCGTGCCCTGCGCTTGCCAGGCTAAGGCTCCAGCTATTAGGAGTGTTAAAGCTGTCAGATCTAGAAGCAGCAAGTGGCTTAAGTCCTAGGAAGCTTCTAGTATTTGTCAAGAGGACGGAGTTTTTTTATAAAATAGGTCCTGGTTCTTGATAGGGTTTTCAGCTTGGTCGTTAAAACAAACTTCTGGTAACACTACGGACTCATTCAGTCTATGTGAGATCCTCATGAACCGGCTACTTCAACCTAACCTATATTTTGTGTTTTGGTTTTTCCTTTAGAATCTACCGGTTAAGTAAGCGATGTCAGCTAACTAAGCGCCTTCAAATGTAGATCCATAAGGAACATGAGGTCGCCAGAGCCTGGGCTGTTAAAGAAAGAGGATTCGCCACGGGTAGGTGACGTTGACTATTGGGTTGGAGAGGCTATATATTGCGCTGGCAACCCATTGAAAGGATTGCGCTACAAAACCCCTTGAATCAATTTGGTATTTTAGTCGCCTCTTACTACAAGCATAGCTAGCACGGGTATACTCTAAGCCCACTAACCCGCTGGAGCCATGAGAAGCCTGAGTGCACTTTGGGTGTCGCAAGGCAAGTTCCGTCGTGCCTGGTGTTGTTGGGTGAGCGGCCAGGCAAGGCAGCAGAGTACACATGCACCATTCAGGAGGATACCCTCGCTGAGCTCAGAAAATCTGGGAAAATTAGATGTACTGCTCAGATCCAGCAAACGAGTATGTTCTGTACTGGCATATGATAAACTCGCAGACAACCAAACGTTCACTTTCCTGTCCAAAAGGGAATTGGTGCTCGGCACTGCTACTACAGAAGAATAGACGTAGTCATATCAATTCGTTCCCGGGTTACTCGGGGAAAGCAGTTTTAGCAGTACTTTGCCCGTTTCAATTTGCACATCCATTCAAAGAACTTCGAATAATGGATTAAACAGTCATCTGCATTTATTCGTTTTTGTTTTTGTAGCACGCCTAATTTACTATCTATTACCCCAACATCTATCAATTATCCCTTGTTATAATCTTCGGGTACCCCCGCTACCGGAAGATGCCTTGGCATGGTGGAGGTTCACTTGAATTTACTTTACAGGTCCTGATTCTGGTTATCTGAAATCCCCTTGAGTATCTTGTATTTATTAAGCATTTCCGGTTATATTAAAAAATTATTATCTATCCTGACTGATATTCGTTTCTTTTTCATTCTAGGTAATTCGATTTGACAATGTGGGCATAGCAATATTCCAGCTGTGGCTGTAAGAAGAACGTACATTTGCTCAAACTACAAGAAAACTGCGACAACTGTCCCTCGGCCTTTTTAGTATTACATATAAGGCCCTCCCACGCATATTATGGGAAAGGGTCAAGTTCAAAGGCTCAATATCACCTGCAAATCGACTTTGATACCACGAAATGGGGCTGCATATATTCCGGTATCATATCTACAACACTCATATCTATGCAAACTGATACTAACCATTGTGAATGATGACAAAGTGTGATCTCTTCTGCATAAACGTCAAAATTCCAAAGTGATTGGATCACCTGATTCGTATTTGACTATCGCTGTCTCATTCTGTATCTCTTTCTATCACCCGCTGAAGATAGGCGCCGCCATATTGAACAGCCTGTCAAAATGCTGAAAAGTAGCCATATTGAACAGCCTGTCAGGCAGTTGACAGATAAGAGATCACACTTTGTCATAATTCACAATGGATACTAACAACACCACCCGCGCACGAAAAATTGAGCACCATCAGTGTGAGCTTCGAAACCATTGTTTACTATATAGTTTGGCAGCTTAATTCGAGGTTATGTTGCGAATAGAGTGGAAGGCACTCGCAGGCCGTGAAAATAGGCACTCGAATGGAGTGGAATGAAGAACAGTAGGAAGACCAGAGTTGCATTGGATCAATCATTGCATCAATATTAAAGATAAATTTAGAAAAAATAATTAAATACTTGATTATAAGCAAATATTTTCTTTCAAATACTGCAATTAAGGTGTCCTAGATGCTATATATTCCAAAATTATAACATTTTATGTCTGTTTAAAAATTTAACTTCAATTTCCCTAAGATTTCCGTAATATGGCCATTAGTGATGTTTGTGTGTGTGTGCAAATTTTGAGCGATCAGCTGTTAGTTGCGCTACTTCCCTACAAGACGGAGGTAACCAGTTCACCCACACATTCAAAGCTTTTTTCGCTCTCCACTAACACATCGACGTTTCATGCTGTCATCGAAATGACAGTTCATTAATTATTCCGGAAAACATTGAAACGCAAAAAAAATATAAATTGTTTACAACGAAAAATATCTTGTGCTTTTAGTTGTGACATGTGACGGAAATTAAAAATTTTGTTGCAGAGAAAACCTTTTTGCGTTGGCGACCTTCGCCCAAAATAACATTAAGTTAATTTGAGTTGTGACATGTGACGGAAATTAAGAATATTGCTGCAGAGACCATCTTTTTGCGTTGGCGGCCTTCGCCCAAAATAATATTAAGGGTAAAATTTTACAAGACGGTACACCACCTAATTTAAAAATATCAAATAATAATAAAAACGGAGCTCGAGGCGCGCCATTTGATTCCACGTTTGATAATTTTTGATAAAAATTGGGTGGTGCACCGTCTTTAAATCGTTACCATATTAAGTTGTATAGAATCGACGGGATGGCCTACAAGGTTTTATGTCAACTAAATCGCTCCC
This sequence comes from Eurosta solidaginis, assembly GCF_040869045.1. Lineage (NCBI taxonomy): Eukaryota > Metazoa > Arthropoda > Insecta > Diptera > Tephritidae > Eurosta > Eurosta solidaginis. The sequence goes on from NC_090322.1 coordinate 94,022,393, forward strand.
GATATGGTCGGCCTAGTACCTTAATGGTTCCCGGAACGTACCCGATCTGCATCCGGCAAAGGACCAACAAAGTCGATAACGGGGAGTGTCCTTATCGCTACAACAACAACAACATTATTTACTTTCTGTTGGGAATCCTTTGCAGAAGCGGTTGAAATACAACTCCATTTAAATGCGTTTATTTCTGATTATATGTAAATTTGATAATTACAATTAGTTAATGTATTATAATAAATATTAATAAACTCACCGCAGTTTCCACTTCTGCTTGGGCTGTTTTCTGTCGGTTTTTATCAAGTTTAAATTTTTCAACTTCAATGCTAACAGCTGACAGCTTAGAGAAGACAAAACTGCGGTGTTGCCGTGTGACATCAAAGTGATACAAATGGTGGTGTTGCCATGTAGCATAACGTTGCAGGGTATTTGAGGTCTGTTCATAACACTTTCTGATTTTCATTCATACGTATGTGCATTTTTAAATAATAAAAAAAATGTTATATTATTCTAATATATAGCATCTCCGCCGGGTTGCTATTCAGCTAAGAATATGCCAAAATGAGAGGAAATCTACAAAAACAAGGTACTTTACAAGCAACATGCTTTGGAATACGGTACCAAACTGGTTGGATGTATTTCCCTAAAAAAGGGTGGAACTACGCATCTTGGTTTACCAGTATTTGCTTCGGTAATTTATATTGATTTGTAGTGATTAAAAATTGCAATAGTAGATAATGTAATGTGAATTAAAATTGAATAGGTAGCCGGAGCAAAAGAGGCAACTGATCGGCATGCAACTGTTATTTATGTGGTGCCACCGGGAGCTGCTGCTGCTATCCTAGAAGCATTAGACGCAGAAATGTCTTTGATTTTTTGCATCACCAAAGTTGTGCCATAACATGATAGGGTTCGCGTTAAGCACGCTCTCTTAAGGCAAAAAAAATCGCGTCTAGCCAGGCCCGATTGTCCAGGAATCATCGCACCAGAAAGGGTAAGTAAATTGGCTACCATATTAAATATATAAGCAACATGTATGAATTTTTTAGTGATAATTTGTCATGCTTTTGTTGATAATCAACTGAAGAATGCAAATACGACAGAGTTCGAAGTTCATGTGAAATCCAATTAATTTTTTTAATTAGGAATTGGAGAGAAAAAAACATATGTATGTATGCATAGAACTGCATAGAAGGGGAGGAAAAATTAATTATTATCAGCAGATTTGCAAGCTTTTTGTCGTTTTCCCTGTATCGCAGTTGTCATTACATTGCGTTAAGAGAGGACATCAACACCTTACTACCCACAGCCAGTTAAAATTATTGTAAATTTTGCTCTTTTCATCACTGTTTCAAAACGTGGAAAGTTATATATCGAGCATTCCATGGAGAATGGTGCATTTTAGCAGACTTTCGCATTGCCGGCATTATTAATATTCAATCCCTAGAAGGTTTAATGTAGTCATATCAATAGTTCCCGAGATGGTGGGGCTAGTACCACAATGGTGCTTGTTACCGGAACGTAGATAGATAGATCATTTATTGAGGATTGCACAGTGACTTGCACATCTCCTTCACAGCACCTCATCCTAGCCGACTTCCTTGATGAACCCCAGCAGTGTTCTTTGCTTGGGGGATTAAATGTGGGAATGCTCTGGCCATGGTGAGCCCATAAACTTAGCCCTACGTCTTGAAATTGCGCCGCAATCTAGAAGGATATGGTCCACCGTCTGCTGATCCATCACAAAATCGGTATTTGTTGTTCGATACTATACCCAGCTTTTGCATGTGACTGTTCAGTCTACAGTGTCTTGTAAGAATAGCCGTTGGGGTTCTTAGGTTATCTTTTTGAGAGGCCTATTAATGCCCAATATCGAGTTGTGCTGTAACCCCCTAACAGTAACTTAGATTGACTCAGGCCTGGCATATTGCGCCAGTGTTCTCTCTTTTCCCTCCCTTCTGCTAATAAATGCCCCTGTGGGCCAACTGGCAGGAACGGCTCGGGGTCGATGGGTCATGCAGTTGCTGCCTCTCTTTCCGTGTTGTCCGCCTGCTGTTGTTGTAGTAGCAGTGCGTCGCCCCATCCAATAGGTGCGACCGATCACAAATTGTCATCAATGTCCTCTAACGGGAGTCCAAAGAAACTTTCTGTTTCAACAGGGGTGGGCAATAATGAGAGGAGTGTTAGAGGCGTTGGTTGCACAATACAGTTAAAGAGATGGTTGGTGACATGTGGGGACACTTTACAAGCAGGACAATGTTTTGTATGTCGGGGTTGATTCTGGATAGATAAGAGTTTAACCTGTTACGTTATCCAGCTCGAAGTTGAGCTAGAGTGACTACTCTCGTTTCCCTAGGGAGAGTGCGTTCCTCCTCTGCTAGTTTTGTTCTTTGAGTACAGGAATCAACGGCATAGAGGTCCGACGCCTGTTTGTGGAGTTCACTGAAGACATGCTTGTGTTTTTTAGCTTCATACGGCTGTGTTCTCAGGTGCCGTATTTCCTCATAATGTAATGAGGCCGTGAACAACAAGAGCCACAAAAGATTTGTAAAATTTACGAGGACGCTGGATTTTGGAATCTAGCCCAGAGCAACCTGTCCGATGCAACCATCCCTTGCACGTGAAACACTGACAAGAGTATTTATTTTTTTAATTTAATTTATTTATTATTACGGCTGTTTAGGCCCAAAACTTAAACTACTAAGTACAATTAATTGTTATAATTACTTATTTCTATTGAATATGCTGTTGGAATGCCATGTGATTCCGATCAGCATATTTACTAGCGTGACAGAGGGACGAGTCTGGGAGCCACTCATTAAAGGAAGGTTGGAAAGGACGCGTTTCCAATCCTCCAGTGCTCCCAGCTTAAGGCAACAAAATTGGAACTTATGTTTTTCAATTATATGTGTATTTTAAGCTTTCGGAATGTCTTGGATGTTGGAAATTGAAAATAACGTGTATCCAATCACCCCTCAACTTTGTTTAGTAAAGACGCTGTCGGAATGCATGAAGATTCCGATTAGCACAGCTCAACATATAATGGGAGGTTGAAAAGGACGTGTTTCCAATCCCCCTTGCTCCAACTTTTATTTGGCCTTATTTTCGTTATTTTTGTTACACATTATATAATTTTATTGTTATATTTATGCTGTCGGAATGCGAATGATTCCGATCAGCAACAGTAAATATCGATTTTCTTTTCCTTAGGGCCGGATGCATTGTATTTTGCTGCTACCATTATTACCATTCCCTTTTCGCGCTCCAGTATCGGTATATCATGTAAAAAAATAAAAGAAAAAAAACTATCTTATTGGAAGGGTTTTACAATGCTCCAATAAACTTTTTTTAAAAGTATTGAAGTTATTACTACTTTTTATGTGATTAGGAAGTTCATTGAAATATTTCAGGCCCTTATATATATGACCGTCCTAAAAAGATTCTTTTCCGGCAAACGCAGCAAACCCATTTCCCAGTACTGGGGTCAGGAGAAGGACCCGGATTGGGGTCGATACCTTCCCGGAAGAGAGAGTATGGCGCAGACCCGCTGCAAGGATCTGCTGGGGGTTACAATTTGTGGGAGAGACGCAACAAATTAAACATGGAGTCCGCCTGCTCATTGCCCTCCACTCCCCTGTGGCCTAGGACCCAGGCCAACAGTACTACGTTATGTGCTCCTAATTGATTCAGCTTTTCTACGCACTGAAGGACGAGTGCTGACTTTATTTCGAACGCCGCAAGTGCCTTTAGTGGAACCTGACTGCCTGACTGAGTATGGCAATTCTTTCATTGGGGTATCAGCGCTGAAGGTTCAGCTTAGCGCACTAACTTATGGTGAATACTTCCGCTCGAAAATGCTCGGATGTGCTTTTAGAGTTACTGATATTTTGGTTCTGGGTCCGAAAACTCTGGCTCCAATCCCCTCTGGCGTCTTCGATCCATCTATGTACCTTCCGATCTTGAGCCTAGTAATACATTGCACCCGCCTATACATATACAGCCGTACCAAGAGACGGAGCAGCCCATTACATATTGGCACAACCGGAGCACTGCTGGACATCCATCCTATATGAAAGCTATGCATTCAAAAGTGTTTGTACCAGTGGCTGGTGCACACCGAACTGGACCAATGTATGCTGTATTGAGGCCTGCACAAATACCAAGCTATGTTTATGTAAATAATGTTACTGCTAATGTCAATTTGCACGGTTGAGCACATACAGTACCTACGTTTATACAAGGTGGAACACCACACTACCTAAATGGCGATGTAGCCACCGATCAGGTTGTTGTAAGAGATTAATTAAAATATGTTATTCATAAACACTGATTCTTATATTTTGTTTTGGTTTTTACTTTAGAGTCAACCTGTTATATAAGCGATGTCAGCTATGCCTGTAACTTAAGCGCCTTCAGATGTAATAGTTACCGCGGACGCGGTCACAGGAGTAGTTCACTACGTGGGGATTACACTAATCAAGGTCTTTCAATATCGGAAGGTTTTCCAGCACTATAACACACCAACAATATGTGCAATCACTCGAATAAATTGTACAACAAACGTTAACACCACATCATCAGCCAGCAACAACAACAACAAACGCAACAAGTTGAAACTTCTAAACAATTAATGACTAGTGAACCACCAACATATCCGCAATATGCGCAAACATCAACACCAACATGTGTCGCCTACTTTGCAACACGGTGAAGATGGCCAAGGCCATTCTGATTCTAATACTGATAAAGGCGAACCATTGGCAAATTTAAAAACTCAAACAGACCACGAAAAATGTTGATGATGGTATTAATTCTAGTACGGATAGAACAGAATTTAAACCTAGGAAAAAAGCTAAAGTTGATAAAAACTTAACCGAAGATGACAATGTTTCTAATTCTAATACTAAGGAAGATGAACCTTTGATAAATATGAAGCTTAAAACAGAGTTATCAAAAAATGACGATGATGATAATGATGTTGATGCAAAGTCCATTGTTGAAAATGATGAAAATTATGAAACAGAATCTGAAAATAGTATGAGTGTGGATTATAACCTGAAGCAAAACTGTCATATCCCGTACGACCAGAATTAGATGTTAAGAAAAGAGCCTACATAAAGAGGCTCAGTATATTTATGGAAAATTTATCATGAGACAATGCCCAATGTATGTATTTCAATTAAATTCAGCACATTGTTGGAAGCATCTAAACTTTATGCATCGTGTAGAGAAACCAGAACATTTACAATTTAAATATAACGAACGTGGTGCAAAATGTAAATTTTGTGATATTCAAGCAGCTACACCAAGCTTCAACAAATTATTGGACCATGAGATTTCTCATATGCCTAATAGTCATTATTTAAAATGTAAATTATGCGATTGGAAGACGAAAATACATTCAAGTATGAATTTTCATTTACGTGTACAACACGCTGAAACAATTGATGTAACAACGAAAAGTTTAGAATTGAATGTTTGTCCATATTGTAATCACAATGGAATTTACGCAAACACTTAATACATCTTTTCTATGTTTAGAATGTGGTGAATAATTTAGAACAAATACAAGTTTACGTGTACACCACAAGATTTGAACGGAAATATCTTGAGGGTATGGTTACACCTATGTGGCATCTACAAGCTATTTATAATGACTAGTATGGAATGAATCCGGATATGGAAGAAAACGGAGGTGACGAAATGAATCACCATGCTTCTTTCGATTCTGGTGATACTCCTGACATGCTTCCTAATTTCCCTACGTCTGATGTTACTATACCTACCAAACTAATATGACTGCAAACTGATGAGCAACACTACCAGCGCAGGAAAAATAAGAACTTCAAAACAAGGTTTCGGAAAGGGCACGACTTTGAATAGACGTTAATGTATTTATATAGTTTATAAATATAAAAATTCACATATGTAAAGTTCGCTAGAGTAATAAGGCAATAATTTAAATTGTAAAAAAACATTGTATATATGAATAATTTATAATTAAATATTATCTGAACATAAAGGACGCGTTTCATTCATAGAAAAAGCGATTTGACAGAAGGTAACCGATACGGGTAACCGATAGGCCAGTTACCCGTGTTGTTGTTGTTGCATATGTTTTGGTTAGCGTTAACGAAAACATAACTGATGAAGTAACTTAAAAATGTAAATAACATCGAGCGAGAAGGAATGTCGAAAACACAATAGGCATGAGCGAGAAAGCGAGTCACACGTACACTATTTTGAGAAAGCGCATGCGTTACCTTTTTCACGACAGCAATGTAAAAGTCATTAAGACGATAATTGGTGAACAAGTTATTGGTGACGATTAAGTAATCGATTAGGGAACGGGTACCTGTCTTGTAGGGTTGGTAAGGTTTACAATGTTCGAAACTCAAAATGGTTTCAGAAAGGGCACGACTACGAATGAGTTTATGTCTTTACATATGTAGTTTGTACATATAAATATGCACATATGTAAGGTTTACTAGAAAATTAAGGAAATTATTTTTAAAAACCATTGTATACATAATTTATTCATAATTAAATATTATTTAAACAAAGGGACGCGTTTCATTCATATAAAAAGCGAATTGACAGAAGGTAACCGGTACGGGTAACCGATAGGCCAGTTACCCGTGTTGTTGTTGTTGCATATGTTTTGGTTAGCGATAACGAAAACATACCTAATGAAGTAACTTAAAAATGTAAATAACATCGAGCGAGAAAGCGAGTCACACGTACACTATTTTGAGAGAGCGCATACGTTACCTTTTTCACGACAGCAATGTAAAAGTCATTAAGACGATAATTGGTGACCAAGTTATTGGTAACGATTAAGTAATCGATTAGGTAACGGGTACCTGTCTTGTAGGGAAGGTGGTGGTTTTCTGACAGATGGCGATCATGCCAGATCGCCATCCTGTACTTGCGGCGAATTCGACTTGGTGGATTTTGCGCGGTGGAGGCTGCCACACGTCCATGAGGAGACCCAATAGTGAATTTAAGGGTAAATACAATTCATTAATTTTGTGGTTAATTCAATATAATACAATTCCATATAGTAAAATACAGTACAAGATACGGAATATATATAAATTCATGGATATACGTATGTACAGGAGGGAGATGGGAAGGGTGGCAGCCTACGCCGCGTAAACCCGTTGCTTTCTGCAACTACTATAGAAGATGTGTACCAAATTTCGCAGAATATTCAAGAATATTAACTAGACTCTGTAAAAAGTATGTCTATTTCGGCTGGACAGAAGGATGTCAAAAAGCTTTCGTTTATCTAGAGGAAGCATTAATTAGTCCAAAGATCTTGCAATATCCAGATTGCAACAAAGAATTTTGTATAACAACAGATGCTAGTGGTTATGCTTGTGGCGCAATCCTGAGTCAAGAATACGAAGGCAAACAATTACCAGTTGCCTATGCTTCAAGATCATTCACAAAAAGTTAAATTAATAAAGCTACAATAGATAAAGAATTAGCAGCAATTCATTGGGCCATAACTTTCTTCAGACCATACGTATATGGCACAAATTTTCTAATTAGAACTGACCATCGATCCCTAACATATTTGTTTTCAATGAAAACCCCTTCATCAAAATTAACTAGAGTAAGATTGGATTTGGAGGAGTATGACTTTGAGGTGGAGTACACAGCTGGAAAAGAGAATTACGCAGCCTACGCGTTGGCGAAAATAAATATTGAGAATTTAAAATGTCAGTGGAAGCATGTAAAATACTAAAAGTCACTACAAGATCGGAGACTAGAAAACCAACCAGTAATTAGATAAATGAAAATAAAATTCACATAGACAACCCTATAATATATGAAGTGCTAAATAAATTTGAAGTAAAAAGACATATCAATTATATTTCAAAAAAGGAAAGAAAATTTGTAGCACAATAGATGCAAGCAACCTAATTATGGAGGATAAGATTGACTTAGGACAATTCTTTACCAGGCTTACAAAAGAAGCCGGCAATTTAGGTCTTGTAAAGATACAGTTGTCCTTAGGGGACAAATTGTTTAAAGATAACTATACTCGAGTAAGCAAATTTAAGGAGATAGGTACCAAAGTTCTCAAAAATCTAACAATACAACTAACCCCAGAGGTTATGAATGTGGCAGGTCCCGGGAAAATTAAAGAAGTTCTTCATAAATATCATGACGATCCTATCTGGGGAGGCCAACCAGGAATAAATAGCATAACAAATAAAATCCAACAAAAATATGGGTGGAAAAATATGAAAAATTACATAAGAAAATATATAAAACATTGCATCCACTGTCAGAAAAAGAAAGTTAACAAACATATAAAAGAACCAATGGCTATAACGGAGACACCTCCGAAATCACTTGACATAGTCCAAATTGATACAGTTGGACCATTACCAAAATCAATTCATGGAAATGAATGCGCGGTTACTATCGTTTGTGATTTAACTAAATACTTGGTCGCAATTTCAGTCCCAAGCAAACACGCTGTGACGGTTGCTAAAGGGCCCATTACTGATACTTAGCATAAACTTGACTTGACTTGAGAACTGTTCTGTTAAATGAACATTGCTGTTACTGATTACTCAAAACTTAGCAAAACTTAACTTGACTTAGAAGCCTGTTGAATTTTGATTTTCTATGTAAGTTCTAAGTGACGTTTACATTTTGACATGCCATTTGTTTGTTTCCATTTCATTTTGACATTTTGTCATACGAATTGACATTTATTATAGTTTTACTGATTGTTTTAAAAAAATTTTACACTCATAAATTTAATTGTAGTACTCAAAATTAAAAAAAAAACATAATTAAAAAAAATAAAAATATTTCACAATAAAATGACAGCTGGAAAACAGCTGATTATGATGCCAGATTGTATGCGCTAAGTGGATTATAATCGTGGCTAAGTTGCCAAGTTTATGGCAAGTCAAGTCAAGTGTATGCTAAGTATCAGTAATGGGCCCTTAAAGCTGTATTCGAGCACTTCATTCTGATTTAAGCTGGAGACATTGGTGCTTTATCGGTAACCGTATCGGTAACCTTATAACAGCTGATTCGAACAACCTTATGAGGATCAATGCAATCGATTATTGGTGCCGCTAAGGTCGTAACCGTGTCGTAGCCAACCAATTGGGTTTTGGTTTACCGTCGTAACAGCTGATTACGTTAGCGATACGGATACAGCGATACGACATACGGCACCAATGACTCCGGCTTTATGGTTGTATGAAAACAATCATGACAGACATGGGAACAGAATACAAAAATAAATTATTTGGGGAATTATGTAAACTTCTAAAGATTGAACACAAAACTTCAACACTTTACCACCATCAAACTTTAGGAACTGTTGAAGGTAGTCACATAACGTTTAATGAATATGTACGTTCTTACATATCTAGTGACAAAGACAATTGGGATGAGTACCATAGGTATTTCACATATTGTTATAACACAACACCATCTACTGTACATAAATATTGTCCTTTTGAGCTCGTATTCGGAAAAAACCCCCAAACATACGAATTCCTAAAAGAATATAAAATAAGCCCAATCTATAATCATGACAAACTACAAATAGCACAACAAAGAGCTATGAAGTTAGTTCAGGAAGCCAAAAGAACACAAAAATTAAATTACAATAGAAGTAGCCATAGTATAAAAATAGATATAGGAAGCTTAGTATTAGTGAAGGACGAATCAAGTTATAAACTTAATAGTACATATAAAGGAAAATATAAGGTAGAAATTATAGATAGTAAAAATAATTACACTTTAATTCCCTATAATGTAGAAAATATAAATGAAAATAAGAAAATTTTAGTTCATAAAAATAGGCTTAAACCGCTATAATAGAAAAATTAATTACAATAGCACATTTGAATAAATAAAACCATTCCACTTTACTCATACTCTCCATTAAGTACACAATATGAAAAAAAAATGAAGTGTAATGAACCAGGGTGAAAGTGGGCCTAGGTGAGTCTCCGCCAATATAGATCCTCAGGAACTCAACCATGAACCAGAACACCGACTAATCAACAACTTAGTTCTCCGAGTACGTATAGGGTTTAAGGAGCGGGTACTCTGTTTGCTACTACCAGATAGTCTTCAGCGAATGAGGGTGGGAACTTGATCCTGCACTGACTTTTCCTCGGCTTCACATAAAAATTTCAAACAGAGATTTGAAAAAAATTATTTGTGGCCAACAAAGGTTACACCTGCTAAAAATTAAATTTGCCTGATCCTTACCAAATCCTACAAACTCCAAGTTGAAACCTGCTTACCTCCGTTGTCATACCAATAGCCTGGTTAAACTCTTCCGGCCGCTCTGTGGAAGGCTGAAGGTGTTGTTGCCATTCCGTCATAACCCACCCAACCTGCTAAAAGAAATCATATACGTTTGCTCTTTTAGCCCAAAAGAATACCTACCATTGCCTCCGCTAGCAACTATAGAAAAGATTTACACCATCGTATCCATATTAAATTTTTCAACTTAACTTTATTACAAAAATGATGTTATTTCCGTTCCCTGATTTCGTTCTCCACAACTTACTACTCAATATACACCTACATGGATACGTAACCTAATATTTCATGTTAGTGTGTATCATCATACCAATTTTGAAACAATATGATCTCAGCAAACTTACAGCAAAATAGCCAAATCAAAAAAAATATGTACAATATCAAACAACTTCTTAATATATGTATACATATGAGTGTCTGATTAAACATTCTCTGTTTAAAGTTTATATCAGCTTCCAATCCCTCTCTCTGAATTTAACATACATATTTCTGTTCTCATTGCCTCTATGAACAATGCTGGTTCGAGCGACTCTCAATATCGCCAAATATTTTACTAATCGCTCTCTATTAAAATTCATACATACTAGAGTATTAATGTAAACCTAACAGCTTACATTCCTTTTCCAATTGTAACATTTCTCGTATCTACAATATATCAAGAATAGCATAATCTCTCTCTGTTAATCTCTATATATACAAAAGAATTAATGTAAACCTAACAGCTAACATTCCTTTTCCCATTTATAACATTTCTCGTATCTACAATATATCAAGAGTAGCATAGTATCTCTCTATTTAATTTCAAGTTCACAAAATTTATGCTGCAGTGTGGTAATTACACATACATACTAATGCAAAATTTAAAAGGTTATCGCCGAGAGAGTGAGCGAGTGAGCGAGATCAATTACTCAGATTTATTCTCTACGGCTAATAATCGCCGAGTTCTATTACAAAGCTCTCGTTTACTCACTATATGGTAATTGAAACGTTTAGTGCTTGAAAACGAGCAAGCAAAAACAAAAGTCACTGTTAACAGCTGAAGTTAAAGCTAATGCCTTTACATATTAAAATAAAATAATTTAAAAAAATTGTTTAAGTTAAACGGTTTTATTGAAAACAATACTTACATGAAGTAATAATAATACGAAAAGCTAGAAAATAATTAGGTAGGTCCTAGGTACTAGTCATCACACTCCTTATCAATCTATGGCGTTGATCAGACAATTAAAAACAATCAAATGGTTTGACATACCAGTCACGTGTACACCGATGGCTCCAAGTTAATGGAAGCGGTCGGGTCTGCTGATTACTGTGCCGATCAAGAAATAAGTTGATCTTACAGGCCACCAGATTACTGTAGCGTCTTTCTGGCAGAATTATAGCCGTGAAGAAAGCAGCAGAAATATATACATATATTGATAGTGAGTCAGCGATTATGGCAATAATCTCACACAGTACTTCATCAATAAGTGTCCTGTAATTAAAATAAGCATTGAAAAACTGCGCTCAGGCCGGACTGTACGGGCTTCCCGGTCATAAAGGAATAGAGGGTAAGGAAAAGGCCTTTGAGTTCGCAAAATCGATGCTAAACTTCCCAACCAAGAAATCATAAGGGGACAGGTGCATATGATCCACAAGCAGGAATGGCGTGGGCAGAAGCGCGGGGCTGCGAAATTTCTAAGATTATGTGCAAATCCTACAATATTAGACTCACAAAGCGGCTTATGACCTTCTGGCGTCACATGCTAATAAGTTAAGCCTCGTCAGTAACATCAGATGTAGAAAGTGCGAGCTGCAGGAAGAAACGGTTGAGCACGTTCTGCGATCGTGGCCTGCACTCACCAGGTCGAGGCTCCTGCTATTAGGGGCGGCAGAGTGTCCAGATCTCGAGGTAGCAATGAAGCTAGGTCCTCGCAAAACTTATAGCGAGCTGTAGAAAGAAACGGTTGAGCACGTTCTGCGTTCGTGGCCTGCACTCACCAGGTCAAGGCTCCAGCTATTAGGGTGCCAGGCAATAAATAATTAGTTTCCGATTGTATGCGTGTGTTACATGTGAGAATCGTCGGTGCGGAAATTGGCATTAAAGAGGTTCCACACCCAACAAAAAAAAACAAAGAAAATTCACGCCAAGCTATTGCACCAGCTAGTACATATCGATAAAGTGGAAAGCGGTAAATCCAAACAAAAAAGGTGTTAGCTTACCGCAAGCTTCATGCGAATTTCGGGGAGCTAAAGCGCCAAATACACGACACGAACATTTCCGCGAACATTCCGCAATCTTGTTCGCAGCTTTGGCCATACACCATACGAACTTTTGGCCGAACATTAGTTCTCTTTCAGACAGCGATGAATACGGACAACAATTGTGCTGCAGCAATATTGCTCGCTGTGGCAATTAAGCGTAAAAAAAAGAGAGAAGATCGCAAAAAAAGAATTTGGTGCAAAGAATGGTTTAAAAAACGAGCACTTCTGGAATTCACGTCACAAAATGATTTTAAAAATTACGTTCGTATGAGCAAGGCAACATTTGACCAACTTTTACAAAAAATTTTCCCACTCATAACGAAACGGGATACAATAATGAGAGAAGCGATTCCCCCTCATCACCGCCTTGCTTTAACTTTGCGCTTTCTAGCTAGTGGCAATAGCTTAGAAGACTTAAAGTTTTTGACAGCAATTGCGCCACAAACGATTGGGAAAATAGTTACAGAGACTTGTGATGCCATAATAAGTCAATTGAAAGATTTTATTAAGGTAATTATTTATTGATTAAAGTATTTGTTTTCGACTAAACAAGAAAATTTTCATGTGTACATATGTGTTTCTGAAAATTATTGGTTTTTTGAAGTAAAAATAAAAATAAATTATTCGTCCGTTTCAAACGATGCAAAGAAATTTTGTAAGTTTTCTACCGAGCTCGAATTAATGGATGATGTATCTTCAACGATTCGTACGTTTTGTGTGACTTGAGTTGACATTCTACTACTGTTTATGGACGAGCCGCTACTTAAAGGAGTCGGAACTCTTATTGTATAATTCTGCATGTGTTGGGGCACCGCGTAGTTAAGTTGCGTAGACGTGCGCATTGGGTATTGCGGAATGACATTTGGTGTTAATATTTGACTTGGGTTAAAAACATTTTGGATTTGAATCGCGTGTCTAAATTCCAATGCTCCCAAGCAACCTTGAAATAAAACATCTGATATGATTTTTCACGCAATCGTTTTCTGGGAGGCCTCCATTTCACTATATTGCCAAGCCCACGATTGAGCCAAGGAGTCACCTTCTGTGGGTTCGCGGCTGTTGGCAAGTCTCTCGCATGCAATTTTAATAAGTATCTTCTTCAGAAACTTTTCTTTTGCTTGGTCGAACAGTGAATTCCTAAAAAGAAAGATTTATAAGTTTTTCATTACTTTTCAGCTTCCACAAACAAAAAAAGATTGGAAGGTAGAAGCGAAAAATTTTGATGCACGCTGGAACTTCCCAAATTGTATAGGCGCAATTGATGGAAAACACGTCAATATAACAAAGCCACCTGGATCTGGATCTTTTTATTATAATTATAAAAAAAATTTTCCATCATTTTAATGGCAGTGGTTAATGCTAATTACGATTTTTTGATGGTGGATGTTGGCAAAAATGGAAGAGCGTCTGATGCCGGTGTTTTTAGCGAAACAAAATTTTTTTCATCTCTAAAAAATAAAACATTGAAAATTCCTGACCCTCAGCCGCTTCCAAACTGCGAAGAAAAACTACCATTTGTATTCGTAGCTGACGATGCTTTTCCGCTGTTACAAAATATCATGAAGCCATTTAACCACAACACACTCAAGGAAGAAGAAATAATTTTTAACTACAGGCTTTCTCGGGCGAGAAGAAAACTATTAATTTATCACCAGAAAAGGTCACGAAAATTGTGTTAACCTGTTGCTACTTGCATAACGTTTTACGGAGGCAAAATGAGGAGACGTATTTTGAAGGTGGCTTCGATGTTGAAGAAACAGATCCCGGAGCGATAGAATACGCCGATTGGCATAATGACCATGGACTTACAGCTCTTCAAGCTTCAAGTGCAAAGAATGCATCCAATTTAGCAAAAACTACTCGAGAAAAATATTGTAATTATTTTAATACAGTGGGAGCAGTTCCGTGGCAGAACAATATATTAAATATAAGAAAGTGAATCATTTACGGAATAAAAACAAAATGAATGTTTGTGTTCACAAAAAAAAAAGAAACAATAAAATTTTGAGTTTTTTTTCTTATCTCAAATGTATTTGTATTTTCATCCTGCATTGTGGTAACGCCTGCCAAAGGTTCTTCTTGATCTTTCAAAAAGCATAGCAAATCATAGCACCAAAGAGTAGGAACATATTCATCCTCAGCACCATCACCATACTTCAAACTATCTCTCTTTTTTTTATTCACGCCGGTTTTGCACCCGCAAACTACTTATTTTTTTTATAACTGTATCCTTTGTGGCATCAGGATCTACTTCTTTTAATTTTTCGATTAAAGTCGCATAATCATTATTCTTTTTAATTCTATTACAATAATCTTTGCTTTTTACTTGCCACAATGATGGCAAAGATTTATACATTTCAATAAATTCACTCAGAAATTTTTTATTGTCCATTTTACTTTTCCGCGCACGTCTGTTCCGTTCAGAAATTAATACGATTATGAGCTATTTCGCCATACACGCACGAACAGTTCGCGCAAATGTTCGCCAAAAATTAAAATATTTGGATTTTTGGCGAACATTCGCGCGAACTGGCAAACACCACCATACACGACAGAAAAGGTCGCAGAAACATGACATAACGGGAATGTTCGCGGAAATGTTCGTGTCGTGTATTTGGCGCTTAACGCTCTTTTCCACGTTCGACGTTGTACCAACATCGAAAAGTTGTCCTGCAATAAGTGGAGATAATTTGATTGAGATCGTAGTTTGCTAACCAAGAATGCAACAACTACATAATTGGGTGACTTGGGATTCCTTGTGTGGAAAAGGATATCAAGGTACGTACGTGTACATTGAATGTACTACCCAAAAAAATCCTTGCGCCAATATTACAGCCATTACGAAATTATACAAACCCAGGGCCAAAAGCAAAAGGCGCCAGCACCATCACCTCCATCGTACTAGGAACAAAAGGCAGAGGCCCACCTCAACGGCCTCTGACTGCACCGGCAGTGACCACAAAAGGCAGTGGCCCACCTCAACGGCCTCTGCCCATAACCAACAGCAACAACAAAACAGCAGAGGCCCACACCAACGGCCTCTGACTGCACCGGCAGCGACCACAAAAGGCAGAGGCCTACCTCAACGGCCTCTGGCCATAACCAACAGCGAAAACAAAAAAGCAGAGGCCCACACCAACGGCTTCTGGCCATAACCAACAGCGACAACAAACCAGCAGAGGCCCACCTCAACGGCCTCTGGCCATAATCAACTGCGACAGCAAAACAGCAGAGGCCCACACCAACGGCCTCTGACTGCATCGGCAGTGACCACAAAAGGCAGAGGCCCACCTCAAAGGCCTCTGGCCATAACCAACAGCGACAAAAAAACAGCAGAGGTACACACCAACGGCCTCTGACTGCACCGGCAGCGACCCCAAAAGGCAGAGGCCCACCTCAACGGTCTCTGGCCATAACCAACAGCGATAACAAAACAGCAGAGGCCCACACCAACGGCCTCTGACTGTACCGGCAGCGACCACAAAAGGCAGATGGCCACCTCAGCGGCCTCTGGCCATAACCAACAGCGACAACAAAACAGCAGAGGCCCACACCAACGGCCTCTGATTGCACCGGCAGTGACGACAAAAGGCAGAGGCCCTCCTCAACGGCCTCTGGCCATAGCCAACAGCGACAACAAAACAGCTGAGGCCCACACCAACGGCGTCTGACTGCACCGGTAGCGACCACAAAAGGCAGAGGCCCACCTCAACGGCCTCTGACTGCAACGACTATAACAACAACAACTAAGGCGGTGAGTTCATTCCGTAATACGGACAATTTAATAACATTACTACTTCGTAAATACTTTGTATAAGATGGCGGGGGGATCTGATGATAAAAAAACTTGCGATTCGCATTTCACCTGCACTGTATTTAGTAGTTATTTAATTTTTTTTGTTAATCATAAAATTACAATTGTCCTTATCTCAGCATAAGTAATCTTTGCCAAAAATTGATATATTTGAGGATTTTGTTTTTTTGACGAACAAATGTAGCCTCAATAATCAGATAAGCAGAGTATGGCCTTAGTAGCTAACTAATATTTGTTGAGAACGTCTATTCCGGGTTACGGTTGTTATACTTTATGCTGCGTTGGTGTTAATATTTTGTTTTAAAGCTGGTGTAAATCATATATGAATCTCTTCCATATTACCAGCAGTAAAAATAGGCATAATGTAGTTAAGATACATAGTAAGTACAATCATTACCAGCATACAAAAAAAAAAGGGGCGGGGGGCGTGTTACAAAATGCATTCATACAACCATAGTTATAAATTCATCCAAAAGAACGTACGCATGCAGTCCTATTAAATAAATGAAAACAAAATACGAAATATTTAAAGGACTACATAATACACACATACATAAATGTAAGTGCGAATACATACCTAACCTTAGATCGATCCTTTACGAGGATTGGATTAATCCACAAATCTCCGAGTCCCTTACATTGTTTACGCCTTTTTACCATTGCATGTCCTTACGGATGTCAAAGTGAGCATAATTTTTAGCTCCTTTTTACATCCAAAACAAACAAAAAGCGAGTAATCTTCCACACATCCAAATGGAGCAGAAATGGAGTGATGAATTTTATCTCCAGTACGAGGGTAAAGTGAGGAATGTTTAGTTTGTCCAAATATACACAGAAAGAAAATGAGTACACAATCCAATTAAAATTCAATTTATTATTAAAATTATACATATTAGAATAATGAAATAGGTTAAAAAAACAAAAGAACTAAATTTATATTCCACTTTAGATAATTACATATTGATTAATGGATCATTTATGTATAAATTTTATGTTTATGAAGAATTGTTATTTCGTGGAGATTTAAACGAATATGTTTTGCGGTAAAATGTTGCCTTACATTTACGAAATGTTATTTTCATAGCATTTTCATATTGCCAATATGATGCAAATTTTTCTTTCAGCGATTCTGCGAAAAGAGAAAAAATTTCATGTATATATGTACATTTATTTACTTATTTATATAAGTTAGATAAAATATAGTCATTCTTACCGAAAAGGAAATAGCTGAATAATTTATTTAAGCAAAACGTTGTCGTGAAATATTTTTGATCAGGCTTTCTCAATTTTAATTTTATCAAACCTGGATTTTATATAGCTAATCTGGAAAACATAACAATAAAGAGCTTTTAAAAGACCATTCATAATTTAAAATATTGGGGAAAAAATGCTCTTACCACTTCTGAATCAGACTTGGTTTTAATCAACTCTTCTGCAGAATTTAGTTCAACTAGTGAACGACTTGGAAATATTTGTAAATCTATATAAGCTATAAACATAAAATTTTTCAAAATAAATTACAGTAATATTGAACTAAATATAAAAAAAAATAAAAATAAATTATAATAAAATAAAATTCGCTAAAATCATAAAGATTAATAAAAAAATAAAATAAACTAAAAGGAAGAACAATACGATAAAATTAAACTAAGTTCACCAAAAAAATAAAAAGAAAATAAATGAAGACATACTAAAATTAAGGTTAATCTAAATTAACTTAAAGTAAACTTGAATCAAGTTAATTTAAAAATAAATAAATTGTAATGATAGGGGAATGAAAATAAATAAAATTCGGTTGTAGTGCCCATTTAGCGGCACCAGATAGAATTAAGTTCTTTATTCAAAAGTTGTTTCTTTTATACAAAATTTCTATGAGCTAAAATACTTACTTACACTAATACTTACAAACTAAGTGTATAACATACATATACGTTCAGTTCCCTGGGAGCTGCATTCTAAGCATAAATAAAATTAGCAATGGAATCTGCAACGCAAGCACAAATGAATCATGTTAATAATTTTTCTACAGGTAAAGTCTTGTGGCGAGCAAGCTCCAAACAGTAGCATATAAAGGTTCAGGTTACCAGACGATGGACGGGGTACAAAATATATGTTTGTACAAATGAATGAATGTGTCAATAGAATCTCAGGCCGTACCAAAGCGAACCAAAATATATGTATGTACAAACTAATTAATATGTATGTAAGAGTCAATGCATTTTAAGACATTTTGAAAGAGTAGACATATATAATTTTGTACACGAAATATATTTGGCTGCTCAAGTTATGCTATTAATTTTTGAATCCGTTTGTGCTTACTTTGTTTGTTGGATTTTGCTTTTTTTTTTGTCAGTATGTTATGACATTTAGCTTGATTTCCAAAGAATAGTTTACATTTGTTTTTCTCTTTTGTTTTGTTTTATATTGTATTTTTCTTTTGCAAATAATAAAAATTTTCTTTGTGTTTACAAAATTAAAGTGATCTTATTCTGTTTTTATGTATTACAATTTTCTTATTTTTATTGTTTTGATTTATGTTTGCTATGTTTCTATTTTCTACATTGTTTTTATCGATATTTACTACTCTAAATGGAATTATAGTAAAATTATTATTTTTACTTATGGATTTTTTCTACCTTATAGGGTATTAATAAAATTATTTTTCCTATTCTACCGGTCATAATAATATTATTTTTTCTATTCTAAAATTATTTTTCCTCTCGGTATTTTATATTCTGCAGGGTCCTATATGTATGTATACTATCTACCTTATGGCTTCTCCAAAGGCGAAGTTTTCCTATCATAACTAATTTTTTGTTTTTCCTTAGCCTGTTTTACTAATTTATATGTTCTATCTTGCGCTATTTGTAACCTACACTTAATTTCTTTGTCGTAAGCCTCATAATTGTATAATGTGCTTACTGTATTTTCTCTTAAAAATTCGTAAGTCTGGGGTTTTTTGGGAAATACTAATTCGTATGGACAATAATTATAAACTGTAAATGGGGTAGTATTGTAACAATATACAAAATATTTAAGATATTCATCCCAATCGTTTTTGTCAATGGATATGTAGGAACGTACATATTCATTGAATGTCCTATGACTACGTTCAACTGTGCCTAAAGTTTGATGGTGGTAAGGTGTTGATGTTTTATGGTTTATTTTTAGAAGCTTGCACAATTCCTCAAATAAGCTATTTTTATATTCGCTCCATATCTGTTATAATTGTCTTCATGCAACCATAAACTAGGATAAAATTTTCGAATATCGCTTGGCTAGAATATATGGTCTACCCAAAACACACAAGGAGGGAACGCCACTTAGACCAATATGTTCAGTAATTGGATCACCAGCGTACGGGCTGTGTAAATATATTGTAGATATACTGAAAAATATAACGGCGGAGTCCACATATAACATCAAAAACACATTAAATTTAAAAGAAAGAATAAATAACACTTATATTAATGGTGAGGAGAAACTTATATCTTTTGACGTGGTTTCACTCTTTCCAAGCATACCGGTACAGTTAGCACTAGATGTTATATCAGAAAAATGGCCAATTATACAACAATATACGAAGATACCTAAGAAATTATTTATGGAAATAGTTACTTTTTGCATTAAGGATAATCGATATTTTAAATATAAGGATACAATTTACACACAATTAAAAGGGTTACCGATGTGGTCACCATCTTCCCCAGTGATAGCCGACATAATAATGGAAAAACTTTTAGAAACTACATTAAGAAAACTAGGCCAGAAACCACGACTAGTCACAAAGTATGTCGATGACTTATTCGCAATAGTGAACGTAAATAATATTCAAAACACGCTCGAAGCGCTTAAGTCCTCTAATAGACGTATTAAATTCACAATCGAAGAAGAACAGGATGGAAAATGGGTATATTTGGACTCTGTAATAAATAGATATGGCAATCAACTAAAATTAAAATGGTATAAGAAGCCGACGCCATCAGGACGAATCATCAACTTCAATTCCAAGCACCCGAAGTCGATGATAATGAATACGGCAACGGGCTGTATACGAGGGATGATGCAGACTTCAGATGAAATTTACCATAAAGAAATAGAGAAGGAAATAATGGATTTATTAAGGAACAGATGCCGTTCGGAGTCGGCATAAAACATGTAGGTCCCGTCCGGCCAATTTGTAGGGAAAATCAAGAGGAGCACGACGCAAATTGGAAGAGAAGCTCGGCCTTAGATCTCTTCGGAGGTTATCGCGCCTTACATTTATTTTTTATTTATAAGGAACAACTACTTTCCAGTTAAAATAATCAAAACACTGTTAAGGAAATATAAAAATAATAACAGTAAAAATATACCAAGAAACCCCATGATCTATAAGTCGTTATCATATATACCCAAATTATCAGAGCGGCTAACTGCATCGGAATGTTATGACAAAGAAAAAATAAAAATAGCACACAAACCAACGAATACTTTAAAAAAAATGTTTCAATCAAACAAAATCAGCGGTACTGTTAATAGAAAAATGCAATGCGGTGTATGAAATTCCATGCAACGGTAATAACAACGAATCTTGTCAAAGTATATACGTAGGAACAACAAAGTCCAAAATAAAAAGTAGGATATCACAACATAAATCCGACTATAAATATTGTCACCAAACTAACAACCACAAAACAGCACTTATGGCCCACTGTAAAAACAGCCGGCACGAGTCAGATTTCAACAACACAAAGATTCTACAACAAGAGCAACAATACAGCAAGCACTTCACTCTCGAGATGTTGCATATTATAAATATTCCAACTAATAGACGATTAAACTATAAATCGGACTCCGATCAACATTCCGCTCACTTATACAAACATTTACTGACAAACACACAGTACACAACTCCACGTCACGCAGTGCAGACGTGTAAATAAAATGTATGTAAACAGTATTTTATGTTTTAATGTTGATTTTTATTATTTGTTAAAATTTAAATATATTATTTGTAAAAATGTGATTTTAATTATAATTTAAATGTTTTATGTTTGTCAACAGTCTGCCCTGAAGACGGTTACGGTGTGTAGCCGAAATATATTGGAGATAAACAAAACCATATGTGCTTTATTTAACATTGACTTAGGTAGGTTGGTAGGTTGAACTGGCCGGTCCATGAGGACCTCACATAGACTGATTGAGTCCGTAGTGTTACCAGAAGTTTGTTTTTTCGACCAAACTGAAAAACCCTATCAAAAACCAGGACCTATGTTATAAAATAACTCCGTCCTCTTGGCAAATACTAGAAGCTTCCTAGGACTTAAGTCACTTGCTGCTTCTAGATCTGACAGCTGTATCACTCCTAATAGCTGGAGTCTTAGCCTGGCAAGTGCAGGGCACGAGCACAGAACGTGCTCGATCGTTTCCTCCTCCAACCCGCACTTCCTACACCTGCTATCACTGACCAAGCCTAATTTAAAGGCATGTGACGCCAGAAGGCAGTGTCCAGTCAGAATACCCGTCATGAGTCTACAGTCCTCTCTTTTTAATGATAGAAGCAACTGTGTTAGTCTAAGGTTGTAAGACCTACACATAATCTTCGACACTTTACAGCCCCGCGCTTGAACCCACGCCTTTTCTGCTTGGTCGATCATGTGCACCTCTCGCCTTCGCTTAATCTCGCCCAATCTAATTGGGACGTCTACGGAGCAAGCTTCAAGGGATGCGCCCTTTTTAGCTAATTCGTCCGCTTTTTCATTCCCATCTATTCCCATATGCCCTGGGACCCAATATAGATGTATGCTTCTCCCTGTCCCGATTCTCTCCAGAGACTGCTTACACTCTAACACGCATTTAGATGCTGTGCTATGCGAGATTATTGCCTTAATTGCTGCTTGACTATCAATATAAAAGTTAACACGGTTGCAGCTTAAGCTATTCTCTTCCAGGGTTTCTACTGCTTTGGTTACGGCTAATATTTCCGCTTGGAAAACGCTACAGTAATCCGGCAGCCTGTAGGATCTGCTTAATTCCGGATCAGCGCAGTATACCGCAGACCCTACTAGTTCCACTATTTTGGAACCATCGGTGTACACATGTATCGCCTCTTCCGCCATTTGCGCACCCTTGCGCCAACCGTCCACCTCTATTGTGGCCTTAAGATCTCCCTCAAAGTGCAGGTAGGGAATCATGTAGTCTGTTCGTCTTGTGACTGAGGACGCTATACTACTATGGCCATATGGTCGGCGCTCAAGCTGCCCCGAAGCATCGAGCCTGGTTGCGGTCGTTAACGCTTTGTTCTTTGCTACCAGGTCTACAGGTGGAATGTGCAGAATGGCATACAGTGCAGCCGTCGGGGTTGTTTTCAGGGCTCCCGTAATGCAAAGCATCGATAGTCTGCATACCCCCTCAAATTTTTTGAGGTATGTTGTTTTTTGTGTGGCTTTCCACCAAACAAGAACTCCATAGTATAGAATAGGGCTTACAATCGCTGTAAAAACCCAATGAGAAAGAGAGGGCGATAGGCCCCACGTACATCCCAGCATTCTTTTACATGCAAAGAGTGCCGTTGAGGCCTTCTTGACCCTCTCCTCCACGTTGAGCTTCCATGACAGCTTACTGTCTAGGATGATTCCTAGATATTTTGTGCAAGGTTTCTCCTGTAAGGTCACCGCTCCTAACTTAGGCCTGGTCCAATTTGGGACCTTGTACCTCTTTGTAAACAAGACCATATCCGTCTTCTCCGCATTGACTGTCAGCCCGACATTAGATGCCCAGGTATGAATATCCCGAAGCGCCCGATCCATCAAAGAACTAATCGTTGGAAGGCATTTTCCACTTATGACAATTGCAACGTCATCTGCGTAAGCCGTAAGTTTTACGGGTCCCTCATCGAATTGCCTGAGCAGTTGGTTGATGACCAGCGTCCACAGCAGAGGTGATAGCACCCCTCCCTGCGGCGTGCCCCTGTCCACTGATTTCGTGGCCTCGTACAATCCCCATTGTGATGTAATCATTCTGCAATTTAACATGCAGCGATCCATCTGATTAAGGTAGGATGTACTTTAATGTAATTAAGACCATCCATAATCGCCCATTTTGCAACATTATTGAAAGCCCCGGCAATGTCCAAGAAGACTCCTAGAGCATACTCCTTATATTCCAGGGATTTCTCTATGCTTATTACCACCCTATGCAATGCCGTGTCTACCGACTTACCTTTGGTGTACGCATGTTGTGTTGTGGAGAGCAGCTTTTCATCCACGTTGGACTTTATGTACACATCTATCAGCCTCTCAAAGGTTTTGAGCAGAAATGATGTTAAGCTAATGGGTCTATAGTCTTTGGGATACACGTGACCGATCTTCCCCGCCTTTGGTAGAAAAGCTACACGAGCAGTTCTCCAAGAGTGCGGTACATGATTCAGTCTTATGCACCCATCGAATATTATTTTAAGCCAATTCACGACCGCCCTACTTGAGACTTGTAGCATGGCCGGGAATATACCATCTGGGCCCGGCGATTTAAACTTAGAAAACGTCTTCACTGCCCACTCGATCTTGGTATCGGTCACCAAGCCCGGCACCACTAGCTCCGTGATCGAAGTGTGAGGATGTCTGCTGGTTCTTCTAAACCATCTCCCGATGGGAAATGTGTATCGAGAAGCACCTCAAGGGATTCCTCACTATCACGTGACCATTCCCCGTTCTCTTTCTTTATTAGTCCCTGGACTATGTTTCCCTTTGCTAGGACTTTTTTCAACCGTGCTGTTTCACTGGAGCACTCTATGTCCGTACAGAAACTTTTCCATGAGTTTCTCTTCGCCCTGGTAATTTCACGCTTGTAGATCCTCAGTAGATCCCTGTACTCGTCCCGACACGCTTCGCTTTCCGCGGTCTTTGCGAGTTTAAACATTTCTTTTACCTGTCTTCTTAGAAGACTCAGCTCATTGCTCCACCATGGCGGCTTTGCTTTTCCTCTGAATATTCTTAGAGGGCAAGCTTTGTTATACGCAGTCATAAGCGTCCTTGTTAGGAATTCATTCAACTCCTCCAGTTCCTCTACATTAGCAACCTCTTTGGGTTGTCCCAGTTTCGTTTCTACATGTTTCTGGAATTTAGTCCAATTCGTTGCCCTAGGGTTTCTAAAGGTTCCTCCCTTCTCTACCCTCTTTAGTGGGATGCTGAAGCATATATACGCATGGTCGGAGAAGGATGGTCTATCGAGAACCATCCAATCATACCTTGATATATCACGCTCGGAGCTCAATGAAATATCCAGAACATTGCTGGATGTTGGACCAATGTATGTAGGAACATTTCCCCTGTTGGCTATCTGCAAATTGGTTTGCAGGATGTAACAAAATAGAGATTCGCCTCTCTCGTTCGTATCTGCTCCTCCCCACGCATTGTGGTGCGCATTTGCATCTGCGCCTATGACCAACCGCCCTTTTCGCCCTTCCTCCTGTACTAGCCTTTTGCACTCCATCGGTGGAACCTCCGCAGCATGGGCCATGTAGCAGGACGCCAGGATAAATGCCTGCTTATTCTTTTGCTCAACGGCCACCGCTACGAGATCCTCGGTGGTGTAATTAGGCAGCATATATGAATGCAGCTGTTTCCTTACCATTACTACAGCTCGCACCCGTCCTTCCGTTTGTGCGTAGTAAACGCCAAACCCGCGCGCGCTAAGTCCAGAAACCTTTCCTCCCGATGAGAGCCACGGCTCCTGGATCAGCGCCACGTCAAACGAACCCTCCTCAAGGGTTAGGAGGAGTTCGCTCGACGCCACTTTACTGTGTTGGAGGTTTATCTGTAGGACTCGCAGCACCATTGGGCTGTTTGTCACCCGCATGGTATCCATACCTTAACTTTTGGTACCGTGGGGATTTGCGCTTTATCCACCACCTCAAACCGCGCGTTCGTGCCTTGCCTTTGGAGGTTTGGAACGACTTCCTCCAGCCACCGCAAGCTCGCGATGTTGTCGCACTCTATCATCTTCACACCATTATACCATCCCCCCGAATCAAAGGTTGGAAGGGGCTTACTTGGCTGTTCCCGCATCATCTTAAGCATTAAGCTAATAAGCTCCCTTTCCACAGATCTCCACCTTTCAGTAGTCATTTGTCCGAACGGACTGCTACGATCAACCAGCGCCACAGTCAGTGACTGCTTTGCCACATCACTCATCTTCTCGGGAAAAGCAGGAGTCTTAGTGTTATCTCCCTTTGGAACCTCCGAGAACACCGGAGTCTTCGCGTTAACTCCCTTTAGCGCCTCCGAGAAAGCCGGAGTCTTAGCGTTATCTCCCTTTGGCTTATCTCCTGCTTCCGTAGTTGGAACTTCCCTCTGACTGGCAGCTTTCGAGGTAGTTGCTACCTCGCTATTGGAACCCATCTGTCTTACAGCTTTGGGCCTACTTGTCTTGTCTATGCGACTGCCCTGCCTCGCGGCTCTAGGACTGGGTCCTTTCTGCCTCTTGAAAGCAGGCTTGTCGCCTTCTGCCGAACGGTGCCTCTTCATTCTGCCATTCGACGCTTCTTCCTCCTCGTACCGGTTGCAGAACCGAGGGTTTCTCGCAGCAAACCTTTTGAACTGCCTTCGACCTACTTCTACCGCTTCATGGGCCCATTCCAAGCGCTCGATCTCCACTTCTGTTGGGTCGACCACTGCTCCCAAGCGTTGTACAATTCTTAGTGCTGCACGGTACTGCGAGAGAGCTCTTTTACTTCCTCTGCTCCGTACCCTTCTCCACTCTTCTACTCCGTTTTCATTTGTGTGCTTCTCCAACACGGAGTTCATTGAATCAGCACTACTCTCGCTCCCCGAGTCCGACGCATCGCTTAATTCGTATTTGTCGTCCCTGGATTGCGACTTAGTCCTCCTCTTTACATCCTCCTTATTACGTTCAGGTAATGAGTTGTTCATCTTGGTCGTACGACCACCTGCCCGACAAGGCGGGCTCAGCGGTCCAGTATTATATACGGGGAAAGAACCGTCCGCCACAGCAGCGCCCCTTACTGCGGTAAGGCCATAAATACTTCCCGAGATGGCCCGGTGTCGGGAAGGCTCCGTTCGAATACAGCCGAATTTATCCCCTGGCTGCAAATCGTCCAATAGGCACGGTCCGCATAACATTGACTTAAAGCCGGCAAAATAAATAATTGCTTTTTATTATTTTATTTTTATTACAGTGAACGCATTTTTTGATATATTTTCTGAGATCGTTTTTCATTCCTTTCCAATAGTATTTTTGTTTTATTTTATTTGTCATGCGATTTATTCCTGGGTGGCCACCAAAAACAGGATCGTCATGAAATTTGTGAAGAATTTCGTTAATTTTTCTATTATTTGTCACATGCATAACTTCTGGGGTTAATGCTATAATTCGATTTTTGAGAACTTTGGTACCAATTTCCTTAAATGTATCTACCCGGGTATTATTATCTTTAAGCAATTTGTCTCGTAAGGACAAGTGTTGTTTTCTAATTCGTAAATTGCCGTCTTCTTTCATAAGCCTGGCAAAGAATTGACCTAAGTCAATCTTCGCCTCAACAATTCGATTTTTTATATTAATTTCGCTACAAATTTTCTTTCCTTTTTTGAAACGTAATTTCGGAGGATCGAAAACGAGGTGGACTAGTCTCTTTACTTCACATTTATTTAGCGCTTCAAATATTTTTGGGTTATCTTTGTGACTTTTTATTTATTCATTTTTACTACTGCAATCTTTATTGTTATAATTTTTGTTAGTCTCCGATCTAGTCGTAACTTTTAATATTTTACACGCTTCTACTGATATTTGTTTTAGGTCTTTAATATCTATGCGTGATAATGCGTCGGCTACATAGTTTTCTTTACCTGCGATATACTCCACCTCGAAATCATATTCTTCCAGATCTAATCTGATTCGAGTTAACTTTGATGACGGATTTTTCATCGAAAATAGGAATGTTAAGGGTCTGTGGTCTGTTTTGACCGTCAATGTATGGTCTAAAGTATGTTATGATCTAAAGTATGTATGGCCCAATGAATTTTTATTTAATTTTTCCAATTTTTCCTTATTGTTAGCCTCATTTTCGAGTTTATTATTGTTATGGTAACGCATCTACAGTGGAATCAGTAAGGAAGGCGGTCGGCATGATGTAGTGGTGCACAGTGGCTAGTCATTGTCGGCTGGGGCGGGTCCTTGCCAACCTTACTGTTCCTGCGCCATAAGCAGAAAAATGTTCCTATCATGCCTATCAAAACGAGCAGCTGTCAAATTCAAAAAACCTGGCAGAAGCGCAGAGACCGACTCAAAACGCTTATCAATACAAAATAAAACAACATCCGGCTGAACCGGATGTCACGGACAGACCGTTAACATTCCAAAAATTTAAATTCAAATTCAAAAAAAAAAAACTGACGCAAAAAATACTACCGAACCGGACATGGCCGGTTACTAACGCTGAAAATCAAATTCAAAAAAAAACCGCTGAAAAACCAAACAATAACAAAAAAGCTGAAAAAAATTAAAAATAAAAAGAAAAGGGCCGAATATACATAGGGGGCGCCGCGGGTGGTGTTGCGACGCCCGGTGCTTATATCCCACCCTCAAATAACCATGGCCACCGACGCACCTAAAATTTCGGTGGCCCCTTACCTGCCTTACCTTATGCCTTCTAAATAATTGGCGACGCCAGCATTCCCATTTCAATTACAAATTTATTTATAATTCATCATTTATAAAAAAAAATTTATATGAAGATGTATATATATACTACTCGATCCTGAGTTTTATCTAAATTTGTTTTCTTCAAAATAAGGTATACGCATTAAGTTATAGAGAAAAATGTGATAAAATGCTTGTTTAAGAGGTACAAGAAATAATTTCGAACAAAGAAATTTGTACATAAGTATCTATTTGATAGAGTTCATTTCGATCCCGGTACTAAGAAACATGAATAGTAAATATTAACTTTGTACAGCCAAAGTAATAATTCCTTTTTGGGGCTTTAGACGTTTTAAATGGTTCTAAAACAAGTTTGGTTGCAAGTTTATTGCAGCTTTTCAAATAAATGATCCTTCTTTTACTAGTAAAAGGGGTTTAATATCTTTAACTGCTATTCTTTTGTTCGCAGCTGTATGTACATATAACATTTTTTTTTCTGGTTAAGTATAGTTTAATCTTTTACAGTATCGTTGTTTTTGGTTCAAAGGCTTTCGAATTTGCACTGGGTGGTATTTACATATATAGATACATCATATCAAAATTTGAGGAAAACGCAATTCAGAAAAATCTGCTGGTTAGGGCCTGCCTCTATGAATTAAGCTAACAATATATGTAATGTAATAATTTGTTTAATAATAGTATTTTACAATTTTTAATCATGGTGAATTTACGTACAAAAATACAAAAACCCAATGCACTAATTTTTGGTATTGTTTAAAGTTTTTTTAAGTAGTATAAATGTATCAGCAGTGAAATACTTTAGGAAAATATAACTAAATTTGATAACATTGTTGCTGCTGTTGCTCTGGTTTACAGGTCATTTGCTGAAAAAAATGTGTAATTCATCTAAATGCTCTTTCGAATTTATTTCCATACTGCTGAATAGATTTTAATTTCATAGGTATGCTTGTACATAGCAAATAACGTGGAAACCAAGCGACGCACACTGGAGTAAAAAAAAATACCTTAAAATTAGTTGTAGTTATTTGGCTCAAAATTCCTATAGTAGATCGTAGATCGCATTACAGAATTTGCAGACTTCTTAACATTTACATTTTATATATTCATTTCTAGATATTCTTGCGTTCCACTCGAAAACGTCTACGCCAATATGCTGGAAGTTTTTTTTTAACCGGACATTCTTTTTTTTTTGTTGGGTATACTAAATTTGGTGTTCGCTTTCTTTCTTCTACATGTATGTAAATGCATATATTTAAGTTAATTATATATACAGATGTATGAACTGCGTTTAAATAGTTGTTTCTCTAAATGTTTTCTTTTTTTTTTTTTTAAACCAACATTATTTTATTTTAACAATTGCGCTAATGGTTTGAATTCTGACCGGACTTCCTACACATTCATAGGGTACATAAACGCACGACCCATAACCAAAAGGCAAGCATTAGCGCCCAAAGATGCGTCCGCGCTTTTAAGCACAAAAAAAAAGGAACTGACTCACCCAGTAGGCCGGCGTTGATGGTTGTTTCACTCTGGTCTGAGGTGATCGAGCGGACCTGGTGGCAGGGCAACTTCGTGTGGACCTTTACCTTCTGGATGACTTTGTGCTAAATTGGGCGTTCGCTGTATTACGCTGCAGCGTACTGCTGGCCCTGGAGGCGGATGGGGTGTTGGACGCTTTCCAAAGGTGGTGGTGTACTTCGCAAACGTAGAGAAAGAGGTCTGTCTTCGAGTATCAAGGCTTCTCCTCACAATTAGTTAGTGCCGTCCGAATCCGAGTCGGAATCCCTAGAACTTTCCTCACTAGGTTTGACTTGGAAGCGCTGACTTACTACTTCAGCTGGATATTTGGATATTCTTGTAAGGGTTATTACCACTAGTGCCTCGGCATTTTGCTGATTGTTCTTTGGCCTTTTAAATGACCTTCTTCCTTGTTTTCCAAAATTTTTCCCACGTTTTTTTCTCGGTCAGTGCCGGAAACTCAATCAATTCTTTTTATTTTTCTCGGTTTCGAATAGCGTTTTAATATTTGATTTGTACGGATTTAAAAAAAGTATATAAATCGTTGATACGATAAGACTTGGCAAAAGCAAACACGTTATGGTCTAGCTCCGTTCATCAGCGTGGCAAATCCAAAAAGGGAAGAGACTGGGCCGAGCGAAAAATTTTTGTCCGGAACTCGTGGTGGTTTTCTTTTTTTTTTCTTTTTTCCGTCTTCTAGTGATGGCCGGTCTGTCTGTTCCCTTCTTTTCCGATATTTTTCATCGCAACCTTTTCCACATCGCTAGGTGTGTTCCCGTGAACACGCTCCCAAGTGGGTCGTAGCCGTAGACCGTAGCAGCAGACCGTAACAAACCTGCTTCGCTTTGAAGACCTGACGATGAAGCGAACAGGAAACCGGATCCTCTGTGGGAAGCCACTGCCAGGGATCTCCGACGACAAGCAACGTGGGGCACGACTCACCCCTGAGATAAGAGTCTCAAAGTCCTACTACGAAGCTAGCCGGGCAACATGGGGCCATCAAAAAAAAGTTAAGTCAAATTTGGGAATTAATTCTGTTTCCTAGTTTAAAAGGGCTTTGCGGCAATTAGACATTTGTTATGGAGAACTCGTCAAAACTCCGAAAGGTTTCAGTGGTTATCGCCCCCACAAAAGGCAAGACAAAAAAAAACAGACATTTTGATATGGAGAACTCGTCCAAACTCCGAAAGGCTAGTCCGACCTAAGCGTGGACTGCCAGGGTGTTCACGGTCCTCGGTGAGTACGCGTGTGAACAACCTATGAGGTCAGTGCTCGGGGAGAATACTGGGCGAGATGTCCCCGACCGCCAAAACGCCCAGACAAAAAAAAGGTCCAATTGGTGGGTGTATAAAAAAAATCAAATTGTAAATTGGCAAAAGAAACGTTTTCTAGTTCATTGCGGGCGAATGTCCGACGCGTGAAAGCGACCTATCAATTTCCCGTTTAGGTCCTCGAGATCATACAATGCGTTGCCTATTTTTCGAAGCACGCGACACTTCAGGTATTTGGGTAGGAATTTGGCATTAATGCCCTGTTTAAAATTACTTAAGGCAAAGTTTCTCCGAAAAACTTCCTGACCTTCCTTATAGTTGACGTGTCTAGAGCGCTTGTTATAGGTGGTTACTCCCCTATCTTTGGCCTGATCTAAATTTCTACGGATCTGCTCACGAATGTTAGTCAACTTGTCAGCTCGGCTTACTACCTTGACCTGGTCTTCTCGAAGGCTGCCGAGTTTCCCTAAAATGTTGTACGTTGAGGCATGTTGGACCATGTTTTGGCCATATAACGCAAAGTATGGAGAACACTGAATCGCTGTATGAAAATCACTTCTCAAAACTGATAAAATCTCGGGTATATGCTTATCCCAATCAGTATGGTCAGGTTTATCTTTTAGGAAAATCCTAATCTTAGAAACAATTTCTCTGTTGACGCGTTCGGATGCGTTCGCTTGGGGAGAATATAGCCCCGTCCTCACGTGCGTCACCCCGTAGTTTGCAAAAAATTGGTTCATTTCCTTCGAGATAAACTGTTTACCATTGTCACTGTGAATAAACTCAGGGACCCCTACAGCCGGAAAAATTTCTGAAGCGAAGTAATTTATAACGTTAACAGTGGTAGCTCTCTGCATGGGCTTTAGCCAAACGTATTTTGAAAAATGGTCTAGTACTATGAAAAGAAATTGATTTCGCCGCTTAGATCTCGGATACGGCCCTAGAAAGTCGCAATACAACCGCTGAAATGGCCTTTCGGATTCAAAGGCACTCCCTATAGGTGGTCTCGACTGCTGATTGGTGGGTTTTACCGTTTTGCAGGTGTCACAACGCTGGACGTAGTCCCTGACGTCCTTAGCCTGCTGCGGCCAGAAGTACTTCTGCCTAACACGTTCTAAGGTTTTCAGCCATCCGCCATGGTAACTCCGGTTAGCGTCATGCGCTAATCTCACTGCTTCCTCAGTCAACCCTTTTGGCAACCATAAACGCCACAGCGAGTCTTCTTCCCCTTCCATCCCCTTACGAAACTTAACTCTTTTGAAAATTACACCGTCCACCACTCGTAAATCCGGAAGTGATTCCTCGTTTTCGGTGACGGTCCGAATTAAGTCTAAATACTCCTTGCTGGCAAATTCGGGAGAGACTAAGTCTATTTCTCCGGGTGTGGTAGTGAAAGTTAATTCGTCAACGTCAAAACGCGACAGCGCGTCTGGTACTACATTCAGGGTGCCCTTACGATGTTCCATTCTAAAATCGTATCTTTGCAGTAAGAGTGACCATCTCGCCAACCTCCCGCTCAAGTCCTTTTGTGTCATCAACCACTTGAGACTGGAGTGGTCCGTAATAATCCGAAAAGGTAATCCTTCGACATAGGGTCGGAAACGCTTCACGCTAATTATGGCTGCAAGACATTCCAGCTCGGTTACTGTATAATTGCGTTGAGCATTATTCAGCTTTTTCGACACGAATGCGATTGGATGCTCAGCGCCATCATCATCGACCTGAAACAATACTCCGCCAACACCTATTTTGGAAGCGTCACATTGTATCACGAATTCCCTTGAAAAGTCTGGTTGGGCCAAAACAGGGGCGGAACTCAAAGCTACTTTTAGTTTTTCGAACGCCTCTATAGCTTCAGGAGTGAGTTTAAACGGGCCTGCTGACTTGCGGAGACAGTCGGTCAAGGGACCTGCCAAGTCAGCAAAATTGGTAATAAATGCTCGGTACCAATTCGCCATGCCCACAAACCTACGCACTTGCCGAGGGGATTTAGGGATCGGGAAGTTTTGTATTGCTTCTACTTTTCCCGGATCCACTTTCAGACACCCGCTGCCTATCAAATACCCTAAGTAGCGTATTTCCTTCTGACAAAATTTACTTTTTTCCACATTTATTGTCAGACCTGCATCTCTCAAACAGTTCGCCACTTCCGCTAGCAATTTTAGATGATCCTCAAAATTAGTGCTACATACCATCAGATCGTCCAGGTAGGCAAAGACGTTCTCTCGCAGACGCGAAGGGATCGCCTTGTCCATCAGCCTACTCATAGTCTGCGGTCCATTGCACAGACCAAATGGCATCACCTTGAAGTGGTACAGAGGCCTCCCCGGAACTGCGAATGCTGTTTTTTCCTTCGAGGACTCTGTCAATTTGATCTGGAAGAACGCGTCTTTCAGATCAATGCCACTAATAACATGCGTATCTTTCAGTCTGCTCAATAAGCCGTTGATATGAGGCAGGGGGTACGAATCCTTCTTAGTCACCGCGTTGACCTTTCTCGAATCTATACACAGCCTGACTTTGCCTGGTTTCCGGACCAGTACTACAGGACTACACCACGGGGAGTTGGATTCTTCTATAACTCCTAACTGTAGTAACCTGTCTAGTTCTCTAAAAGCTTCGGCTTGCCTCGGCGGCGAAAGAGGAAAATGCTTGCTTTTTATAGGCACAGCATCACCGGTGTCGATGTGATGCTCCACTAATTTAGTTTGCCCTAGGCCTAACTTCTCGTACGAAGGAAACGTCTCGATGACTTTTCGCAATTCTGATGACTTTTCGCAATTCTGATTTCTGTTCTGGTGACAATTCATGGAGGTTAAGTTCCTCTTCCTTTTCAAGCCTAGTCTCTAAGCACTCTACGCTCGGGAATATTTCGGGAGCTAACGCAAATGCTCTCCAAAAATCGACCCCGAAGTATGCTTCTTGGAGCAACGAGGGAACAAGGTAAAAACGAATAATCTTTGTGATATTTTTAAAAGTGACCGGTAGGGATACTGAGCCTAAAATTTTTTGCTTGTTGCCGCCCGCGGTATATACGAACGCATGTAAGGGCTGATATTCGAAGCCGTTATCCTCTAGGAATTCTACTCCATTTTTCCCTAAGATGGAGACGTTGGCTCCCGAGTCTTACAACCCTACAAGAAAACTATTTTTAATTCTAGCCTTTACTAAAGGCCTTTCGTCCTCTGTAAGCGTTAACGTGGTGGCTTGCAGCAGTCTACGCTCCTGTACTCTCCGGTGGTATCTCTTCCTACACTTCAAAATATTGTCCGATACCGGATATTGGTCAAAAATGGTATGTCTCATTTGTTCATACCTATCCTCCCTTTCTTTTAGGGTTGGAAAAAGTTGCGTTTGGCACGCGACATCCCTATGCTGGCGTCGCAGGATTTTGATTTGCTCGCCCATCGTGAAAGAGGACGTTCGACTCTCGGATTCAGAACTATTCGAATCGTCAGTACAATCGGGGAAGGTTATTATTACAGTCGAGGGTTCTTCTGCCAGGGTACTACTGCACCTCGGAAGCTCACCACCTCCATGCAGAGATTCGCCCTCTGGTTCAGCGCACGGGACGACGCCTCGAGCACTGGCTGATGTGGGAGCTATGAAGCCGAACGAGGTTCCCCCATCTTCTCGCTCGGGTACTGGTTTCCCTGCCTGCGATGTTCCCTAGGGCATTTAGGAGTGAATACACCCTTATACCCACATTTAAAACAAAAAGGACTTTTTATGGGTTCCTCGCAATATATATAGGAGTGCCCCATTCCCTGGCAATTCCAGCACTGGATTCCCGAGTAGTCCGGTCTTCTGCTGCGTCTATATTCCAGCGCCTCTATCTGCGGATCTATCTCGCCGTTCTCGCCTTCCATCGTCATGTCCGGGGTTGTCACGCGTGCCTCGCTTACATGCCGTCCTGGGTAATTGGCTCCCAGCAGCTTGCTCTCTTTCAGCACTTGTTCACCTCGGCGTGCTACATCGCGCAGATCATGGAGGTTCCTTACGTCCGCATTAAAAAGCATTAGCTTAAGGCTACTGTTGACGTTCCTTTTTATTATGTCAATCAGTAGAAGCTCTGACATCGGCTCCCTTAAGCGCGCGTTCAAGGAGATTATGTCCGCGTGAAACACGTCATAACACTCACTTGCCTTTTGCTTGCGCATGGAGATCTCCATCATGATCTCGTGGTCCGTTTTCAAGGTGCCAAACTCTCTCTTTAAGGAGTAGCACAAAAAGGCATATGTCGCATTTGGGTTTTGTTTTGTGAACAGCCAGTACCATTCTTCGGCTCGTCCCGAAAGGAATAAGTGGAAACTGGCCATTATTTGTTCGTCAGGGCATTGTGTGCGCTCACACAAGGTGTTTAATTTGAAGAGGAAATCGCTTACACTCCCAGTGCCGTCGAATGCGATTTTCCACTCCTGCGGTTTTACTGTTATGCTGCTTGGAGTCGGGTACATTGGCGGTACTACCGATGGCAATGGGTTACGGTCCATCCTGCTTGCGTTCCTGTGTTGCTGGTGTGCTTGCTGCGTGGATTCGAGAGCGGCGTTGAGCTGGGCCATGTTGGCTCTAATTGAGCCCATCTCTCTCCGCATTTCCTCCTGCGAAGCCTGGAACAGTTGGTGTAGCACGTCCACCCACGAGCCTCCACGAGTGGCTTCGTCCTGCATTCCTAGGAGGTTCGCCTGATCGCTGGTAGCGTCCCCAAAATTTCCAACCTCTTGATTTGGTGGTAAGGCACCCGCTCCATCTGGTGCATAGTTCGACACATTGGTCATTATCCCCGAGATGTTGTGTGTGTTTAGCAGCGATGCATTTAAATTGCTGGTGCTTACAGGTATGTCCAGTTTGTCGCGGTCGTCGTTCGGGCCCGAGCCTATATGAGTCCCCGCGGGATTTCCGTAGGATCCTCCTACTGGGGTATGCACCACCAAAGGACGCCTTGCTTTCGAAAAAGCCCCCCTATTAGCACCGCCCCGGTGCTGGTTCCCTCGTAAACTGCCCGCACTCTCGAACGGAGTGTTCCGGCCCGTTTGCCCGTAGGACTGGTTACGCGACATAATCCGTTAAAAAAAATTCTTTGTCAAATCCTAGTATTCGAGGAGAAAAAAAAACTTCTGTTCCCGGAAGATGGTTTGTTAAAGGAGAAAAAAAAAGTTTATATATCTATATATAAAAAAAATTGTGCGAGAATTAAGGCAATCATTTATCAATGATCGCACCAAAATAGAAAAAAAATTTCAAAGCTGAAAAGAAAACGGTTAGTTATCTATAAATTTTATATAAACAATGTAGGTGGTGATGGGAACGCTGGCATCCCATCATTAGAAGGCAGTAGGCTAGGCAAAAAAAAAATTTAATACAAACACATTCATACTTGGCCCTAGTGCTCCCAACCGCAATCGAGGGGGGGGGGGGTCTTAAGGCCCCCCCTCCGAGTTTGGTTGGGGCCACCAGGGTCCGCTCCAGGCACACACGAGTAGGTCTCAACACGCCCAGCCGCAACGCAGGGGCAGTCTCCAGGGGCTTGCCCCTGGGACTGGTTGGGGGTGTTGAGGCCTCCCGTCCATTCTCGCTGGACACCCCTCCTGCCTCCGCCGCAATGGGCGGAGCGGTTTCGAAACCGCTCCCCCAGTCTGGTGGGACAGGAAGGGGTGCCACTCTGAATCCCAGCTCAACCCATCACCATCCAGGTGGTATTCCAAGCTACCACCTGGGACGTGGGATGAGCTGGGGTCCTCACTACACGCGCACACACATTCACCCTGGACAACACAAATTCGGCTAAAGGAAACTAAAAGAACAAAAAAAAAATTTTACTTAAAAAAAAACCCAATTAGCGGACAAAATTATTCCTTAGCCGACTAACGGACAACATTCCGGGAAAATAAAAACCCCAACTACAAAAAAAAATCAAGTGCGTGCAGCACTGCCTCATCGGGTGAAATGAAAAAAAAATCCGGAGACTTGACGTAAAGTCCGTGGCTCCTTCGGCCACTGCCCCCGATGACCAGCCCGGACAACCTGATCCGTCTAACCATCCCACCGCAACGTAGGTGGCAGCTTCTGTGGCTGCGCACTCGGACTGGTGGGATGGTCAACCTCACAGGTTGGCCCGACTGACCCCCGCGGCCAGCGCCTTAGGTGCCACGTTGGGCGCCATCTGTTATGGTAACGCATCTACAGTGGAATCAGTAAGGAAGGCGGTCGGCATGATGTAGTGGTGCACAGTGGCTAGTCATTGTCGGCTGGGGCGGGTCCTTGCCAACCTTACTGTTCCTGCGCCATAAGCAGAAAAATGTTCCTATCATGCCTATCAAAACGAGCAGCTGTCAAATTCAAAAAACCTGGCAGAAGCGCAGAGACCGACTCAAAACGCTTATCAATACAAAATAAAACAACATCCGGCTGAACCGGATGTCACGGACAGACCGTTAACATTCCAAAAATTTAAATTCAAATTCAAAAAAAAAAAACTGACGCAAAAAATACTACCGAACCGGACATGGCCGGTTACTAACGCTGAAAATCAAATTCAAAAAAAAACCGCTGAAAAACCAAACAATAACAAAAAAGCTGAAAAAAATTAAAAATAAAAAGAAAAGGGCCGAATATACATAGGGGGCGCCGCGGGTGGTGTTGCGACGCCCGGTGCTTATATCCCACCCTCAAATAACCATGGCCACCGACGCACCTAAAATTTCGGTGGCCCCTTACCTGCCTTACCTTATGCCTTCTAAATAATTGGCGACGCCAGCATTCCCATTTCAATTACAAATTTATTTATAATTCATCATTTATAAAAAAAAATTTATATGAAGATGTATATATATACTACTCGATCCTGAGTTTTATCTAAATTTGTTTTCTTCAAAATAAGGTATACGCATTAAGTTATAGAGAAAAATGTGATAAAATGCTTGTTTAAGAGGTACAAGAAATAATTTCGAACAAAGAAATTTGTACATAAGTATCTATTTGATAGAGTTCATTTCGATCCCGGTACTAAGAAACATGAATAGTAAATATTAACTTTGTACAGCCAAAGTAATAATTCCTTTTTGGGGCTTTAGACGTTTTAAATGGTTCTAAAACAAGTTTGGTTGCAAGTTTATTGCAGCTTTTCAAATAAATGATCCTTCTTTTACTAGTAAAAGGGGTTTAATATCTTTAACTGCTATTCTTTTGTTCGCAGCTGTATGTACATATAACATTTTTTTTTCTGGTTAAGTATAGTTTAATCTTTTACAGTATCGTTGTTTTTGGTTCAAAGGCTTTCGAATTTGCACTGGGTGGTATTTACATATATAGATACATCATATCAAAATTTGAGGAAAACGCAATTCAGAAAAATCTGCTGGTTAGGGCCTGCCTCTATGAATTAAGCTAACAATATATGTAATGTAATAATTTGTTTAATAATAGTATTTTACAATTTTTCATCATGGTGAATTTACGTACAAAAATACAAAAACCCAATGCACTAATTTTTGGTATTGTTTAAAGTTTTTTTAAGTAGTATAAATGTATCAGCAGTGAAATACTTTAGGAAAATATAACTAAATTTGATAACATTGTTGCTGCTGTTGCTCTGGTTTACAGGTCATTTGCTGAAAAAAATGTGTAATTCATCTAAATGCTCTTTCGAATTTATTTCCATACTGCTGAATAGATTTTAATTTCATAGGTATGCTTGTACATAGCAAATAACGTGGAAACCAAGCGACGCACACTGGAGTAAAAAAAAATACCTTAAAATTAGTTGTAGTTATTTGGCTCAAAATTCCTATAGTAGATCGTAGATCGCATTACAGAATTTGCAGACTTCTTAACATTTACATTTTATATATTCATTTCTAGATATTCTTGCGTTCCACTCGAAAACGTCTACGCCAATATGCTGGAAGTTTTTTTTAAAACCGGACATTCTTTTTTTTTTGTTGGGTATACTAAATTTGGTGTTCGCTTTCTTTCTTCTACATGTATGTAAATGCATATATTTAAGTTAATTATATATACAGATGTATGAACTGCGTTTAAATAGTTGTTTCTCTAAATGTTTTCTTTTTTTTTTTTTTTAAACCAACATTATTTTATTTTAACAATTGCGCTAATGGTTTGAATTCTGACCGGACTTCCTACACATTCATAGGGTACATAAACGCACGACCCATAACCAAAAGGCAAGCATTAGCGCCCAAAGATGCGTCCGCGCTTTTAAGCACAAAAAAAAAGGAACTGACTCACCCAGTAGGCCGGCGTTGATGGTTGTTTCACTCTGGTCTGAGGTGATCGAGCGGACCTGGTGGCAGGGCAACTTCGTGTGGACCTTTACCTTCTGGATGACTTTGTGCTAAATTGGGCGTTCGCTGTATTACGCTGCAGCGTACTGCTGGCCCTGGAGGCGGATGGGGTGTTGGACGCTTTCCAAAGGTGGTGGTGTACTTCGCAAACGTAGAGAAAGAGGTCTGTCTTCGAGTATCAAGGCTTCTCCTCACAATTAGTTAGTGCCGTCCGAATCCGAGTCGGAATCCCTAGAACTTTCCTCACTAGGTTTGACTTGGAAGCGCTGACTTACTACTTCAGCTGGATATTTGGATATTCTTGTAAGGGTTATTACCACTAGTGCCTCGGCATTTTGCTGATTGTTCTTTGGCCTTTTAAATGACCTTCTTCCTTGTTTTCCAAAATTTTTCCCACGTTTTTTTCTCGGTCAGTGCCGGAAACTCAATCAATTCTTTTTATTTTTCTCGGTTTCGAATAGCGTTTTAATATTTGATTTGTACGGATTTAAAAAAAGTATATAAATCGTTGATACGATAAGACTTGGCAAAAGCAAACACGTTATGGTCTAGCTCCGTTCATCAGCGTGGCAAATCCAAAAAGGGAAGAGACTGGGCCGAGCGAAAAATTTTTGTCCGGAACTCGTGGTGGTTTTCTTTTTTTTTCTTTTTTCCGTCTTCTAGTGATGGCCGGTCTGTCTGTTCCCTTCTTTTCCGATATTTTTTCATCGCAACCTTTTCCACATCGCTAGGTGTGTTCCCGTGAACACGCTCCCAAGTGGGTCGTAGCCGTAGACCGTAGCAGCAGACCGTAACATTATTTTTAACTATTGCATAATCATTCAAACTTTCTGTACGTATATTACAATCTTGCAGTGTTGCATTTTTATTTGTTGTACTTATAATTCTAACAAATGTTTGTTTTGAATTTGCTAGTGTGTTTGCAATAAAAATACCTTCAGAAAATTCTTTTTGTGGGGTTAATAAATCTGAATTTTTATTTTCTATGTGAATTTGTCGAAGTACTTCTGATCGTGCGGTAGTTGAAATACTATTGATTGTTGGTTTGTTGGTCATCGGAATTATTATGTTTTATCGGTAGTCATATGGTCTCAATATTAGAGTGCCTCCTTGTGTTTGATAATCCAAAATGCGGTTATATTTTTTAATGAAATCTAATCCTAATATTCCATCCCATGGGATTGGGAAATTGTCTCCTACAACGTGAAATTTGTGTCTAATTAATAGATACTCATCTTTTAAGTCCGCTTTAACCGTGCAAATGGTGCTTGTTATCCTTGACCAAATTTGACCCTTTTTTATTATTGAAATATCCGCTCCCGCTGGCGGCCACCGTGGTGTGATGGTAGCGTGCTCCGCCTATCACACCGTATGCCCTAGGTTCGCACCCCGGGCAAAGCAACATCAAAACTTTAGAAATAAGGTTTTTCAATTAGAAGAAAATTTTTCTAAGTGGGGTCGCCCCTCGGCAGTGTTTGGCAAGCGCTACGTGTGTATTTCTGCCATGAAAAGCTCTCAGTGAAAACTCATCTGCCTTGCAGATGCCGTTCGGAGTCGGCATAAAACATGTAGGTCCCGTCCGGCCAATTTGTAGGGAAAATCAAGAGGAGCACGACGCAAATTGGAAGAGAAGCTCGGCCTTAGATCTCTTCGGAGGTTATCGCGCCTTACATTTATTAATTTTTTTTTATATCCGCTCTCGTATCGATTAGGAGGGTTGATATGGAATCATTCAGAGTTGTTCTGGAAGATATGTAGCTATTAAGGTGTAAATTGAAATATATAATTTTTTATTTATTCAGGTGGAGTTTGTTGGTTTTCCTGTTGTGTAGCATTTCGGGCATTTCTGGTGTTATTGCGGGTATTTCCTCGCGATCCGAAATTTCGACCAGATCTTTGGTTATTTTGTTTGTTATTATTATTATTTTTATAGGTATTGAAAGAACGTCTATAATTTCCTCTATAATTATTGTTTTGGTATTTCCTGCGGAAGTTACCTCGGAACCTATTTTGTTGGCGAATATGTAAAATTGAATTTGGATTTCCAGTTACCTCTGTGCAACTGTTAGCGAATTTTGATATGGCTTCGTTCACTGTTGTGAACGTTCCAGCTTGCATAATTGTTTTTACCTTTTCGTTGGAGCTGTTTTTACACATAGCTTTCACAGCTGATTGTGTGGCATACTTGGTTGCTAAATCTGGTGTTAGTCCGTCAGATATGTAAGCGACTTCCAACGATTTTGTGGAGCCTTTCAATTCAGTGTATTGGTTTGACGTTTTACTACGTTGCTGGATAATCAGGAGTTTTGCTGTCAAAACTTCATCGAATTCACCTTTAATTGCTGTTTTTAATTTTTGTTTTATTGCTTCGATTGAGCTTTCGGTGCTTAATAGGTTTCTGGCTGTTTCTTTCAACTTGGTTTTTATCATCGAAACTGCTATAGCTTCATGGGTATCCTTAATTTGTTCTAGGATATCCAAAGCATCTAAGACGCTATTGAAGTTCTCAGCTTTACCATCCAATT
Organism: Eurosta solidaginis; assembly: GCF_040869045.1. NCBI lineage: Eukaryota > Metazoa > Arthropoda > Insecta > Diptera > Tephritidae > Eurosta > Eurosta solidaginis. The sequence continues at coordinate 94,064,037 of NC_090322.1, forward strand.
CTGGCAGAATTGACGAAGCCATCTTTAAAAATTCGACTATTATTTGCGGCATTTTGTCGCTTTCTGTTTGTTCGGCCAGGGTGCATCTGATCCTTGCGAGAGGTGGGCGCACCGGGTTGATCTCAAAGAACGGGTGTGTTTGAAAATAAATAAGAGAAGACGAAATTTCTCGTTATAATAGCTGTGATTGTATTGGTAGATATTAAATATACAGGAACTAATATTACCTTTGATAAACGGCAGAGATCGCTGGCGGCAGATGCGTATTGAACGGCTGAATATATACATATTTTGTTGTTGTTTTGTTTGTGTAGTGAGTTATACATATCAGTGTCTCTGCAGTGCTTGTTGAAGTCAGGTTTAAAAGTGTCTAAAATGGTCTAAAAAAAGATGAAATAAAATTTCACCAAGCAGAATTGTGTTTTTTGCTCTCCCCTGACATGAATTTCCAGATTTGCGAAGCTTTTCGCGACGGGTTCTATCTGCACGTATCAATAGGCAAAGTGTTACGCGAGTTATGTGGAATGCCCCCCATACCGAAGAAAAAGGGAAAACAAGTATATTTTAAAATATACTTGTTCACCCAAAATAAGAACTTAGTTGTCTTAAGCAATGCTTGCTCAGCATTTCACATCAGGCCACCCACACAATAAATAAAGCAAATAAGATACTTTGTTGCAACCAGCTAAACTGGGCTTTGTGTATGACTCCACTTTAGAAGCATACAAATGTACAAACATACATACATTAATAGAAACCAACTAAGTTGATGCCTCTGCTATGTTGTTCTACAGAGGCATACAGATATACAAACTGACATACTTATTGGTGTCAACATTCGGGAATGCAAAACATTCCTGAATGAAATGAGATACCCCAATAAGCATAATAAATAATAATACTGACTGCAACTATGTTGCAGCCAAAGTACATACATACATATGTGGGAATATGTGAATTGTTGAGTGGGCTTAGTAAATAGGTAATTATGTATATGCATCGAAAAGATGCCTTATGTATTTAGGTTAAGCGACTTATTGAAAAATATTGAAGAGGCAGTTGTTGCCCGGAAACCAAAACGGCCAGTCGGTCGATCTCGATTGTGAAGTATTATAGTATCAAGGATCGAGAGATCCTGAATTAAGCCAACCGCATACCGTAGTCCGTTAAAACCATTAAATAAAGAATTATAAAAACTATAACACCACATCCTAATGTCTTTTTTCTTGAGTGCGGTTTCCAACGTAAGTACCCTGCCCAGCGTCTAACCTAAAGACGTAACTAGCGCAGTCGCGGCGAACCGAAAAAAAAAAAAGGAAAATATATTGAAGTGAAAAAAAAAAAAAAATTTTTTTTTTAAATGAAAAAGAAATAAAAAAAAAAAATAATAATAATTTAATAAAATAACAACTAATCGGGCGGCAACTCAATAATAACAAAAAAAAAATAAATAAATAATAATAATAATAAAGCGGTATAACGAAGTGGAATAGCGGTATAACGAAGTGGAATAGCGGTATAACGAAGTGGAATAGCGGTATAACGAAGTGGAATATTGTGCTGCAATCCAGCAACGCTGAAAAAAAAAAAAAGAAGGAGACCTACCAGGACAGCGGCATATGGGAGTGGAATAAAGTATCGGAGAGAAAAGGATACGGAAACCCATAACAGCTGCAGCAACACGAGATAAAGCACGGTGAGAGGAAAATTAAGAAAAGGATTTTATCAGATTAGGCTTATTGTTCAATAGAAAATAAAAATAGAAAGTGACACCTGTAAAGAAGAACGGAAATAGTAAAAAGAAAGTAATCGTTCGAAAAATATTGTTCGATAGAAAAAAAAAATATAATATAATACATAGAAGTATTAATATTAATAAAACGAAAAGTGTTGTAAAGGAAAAATAAGAAGAAAGAGAAGAAAATCCTTAATATCTTATGGAAAAAGAAAAAGGGTGAATGAAGAATGTTGTAACCCCTAAAGTTTTGAAAAAAAAAAAAAGAAGGATATACATAGATATTAAGCGAAAAGCGTTGGTAAAGGAAAAGGAAAGTATTTCTTTAAAAAGACAGTCGTTGGCAAAATATTTTTTTGTTGTTTGTGTGCGTTGGTTTTTCTTTTGAAAAAGAAAAAAAAAAAAAAACAGAGAAAGAGAGAAAAATGGCTCAAAATGTAGAGGCTTGCCTTGTGGCTATTACGAGACTGTTGCAGGAAAATGCTGCACAGCGTAATAGGACAGTTAGGCAGAGAATAGAGAAGGATCTAAAATATTTGCAACCCTTTGAGGGTAATACAAAGAAACTGCCATCATTTATCCAAACGGTGGATAGAATTTTGGCAGATTATACAACAGAACAGGAAGAAGCATTTAGGGTGGTTTACGATCTGAAGATAGGAGGATCGGCCAAAAATTTTTTATCCCTGAGTCCACCAGATAACTGGGACGAGTGTAAAGTTAAATTGAGGCAACATTTTCGGTCAACAAAAGACCAGATGTCGATTACAAACGACATCACAAGTTTAAGAGTAGACTCAATTGCCGAATTGAGTCGAAAAACAAAGGATATTCTCGATAATATCACCGAGCTTAGCGCTCTAAGTGAAAATGGTGGTACCTTGAAGGAGATACTTACGGGTATGCTCCTTCAACGAATTAAACAATTAGCGTCAGGCTCGTTTGCCTGCGCTATAAGAAATGTTGTAAAATGGCCGCAAATGGCGGATTTCATATATAATTTTATAGGATTGAATTCGGGAAATCTGAATCCAATGTATATCGCAAATAAGCGAACACAAAATTATAACCACCGACCACAAAATAGTGGGTATAGGCAGGGGAATAATTTTGCAAGACAAAATAGCAGCGGCTATAATAATAATAACGGTGGTACGGCCGCGAATAATTCAGGTAGGTATAGCGGCCGTTCACAAAATAATTTTTTTTCAAATAACAGAAACGGGCAGCCTAATAATTGGCAAACAAACAGTAGGTATGAGTCAGGTAGGTATAACAGGCAAAGTGGCCAACAGGTAAGTAACCGACCTCAGAACAGCCAGCAGGTAGGTAGCCGACCCCAAAGTGGTCAACAGGTAGGTAGTCGGCAACAAAACAATAACTTTAATAATAACAGGCAAAATACCTCCCAGCAGACAAGACGTTCAAATGGGCCTCAACCCATGGACGTCGATGCTGCGAGTCAAGTGGAAAACACCAACACAAATGACGAGTTTTTTACAAACTAGCCTCGGGTGGTGAAAATAAAATACTAATAATTTTGACACTGTTTAACGAGAAATTTTTGACATTGGTGGATCCGGGATCCACCATCAGTATTATGAAAAGAGAAACGTTTGATAAATATAATTTGCCAGTTATTGAGGGGAATAAAATAATAATAAATACATTGAATGGGAATATTAGGGGTGCAAACGAGAGAGTTGCCTCCCCCTGTCCCTCTGAATTTCAATATGCTAATAATGCAAAAATGAGGTGGTTAAAAATGGATTTTGATAAACCATATGACCTGTTGCTGGGGAATGATTTTATATTAAGAAATTTCAAAATAATTGACATAGAAAATGAGGAAATTGAACTTTTGAATGGCGTTAAAATACCATTTTATTCAAAAACGATCCAAGAGCAAGTTTACGCACTGGAATCGGGAAAATTGCAAAATATTCAACTTGATCATCTAAAATCAGATGAACGAAAAGGGGTTGAAAAATTGCTTAAAAAATACGAAAAATTAATATACAGAGAGGGGGACACCCTAACAAATACAAAAGCGGTGGTTCATGAAATAAAGACCACTACAAACCAACAAATTAATTCAAAAATTTATAGATTACCTCCTAAACATGAAGAGGAGGCTATTAAGCAAATAACAGACCTGGAAAAGCAGGGTATAATTCAAAAAAGTAGGAGTAAGTATAGCTCTCCTATTATAATAGTACCAAAGAAAGATGACAAATCGGGAAATAGGAAGTTTCGCTTGGTGGTTGATTACCGTAGGCTTAACCAGATAACCATTGACGATAAGTATCCCTTGCCAAATATTGAGGGAATCTTGGACAAGTTGAGCAAAGCACAGTACTTTAGCACCCTTGATCTCGCAAAAGGTTACCATCAGATTTTAATGGCATCTAAGGATATTGAAAAAACTGCTTTCGTTTCCCCATTAGGTTTGTACGAGTATGTTAGAATGCCGTTTGGGTTGAAAAATGCCCCGGCTACTTTTCAAAGACTTATGAATGACATACTAAGAGAGTATATTAATAAAATATGTGTCGTTTATTTGGATGACATTTTGATATTTTCCACTTCATTGGAGGAACATTTGAGCTCCATAGATAAAATTTTTTCAAAATTACAAGAGCACAATTTGAAGATTCAAGCGGATAAGTGCAGTTTCTTAAGGAAAGAAACAAAATTTTTAGGGCACACCTTAACTAAAGAAGGTATAAAGCCCAATAAAGAGAAAATTGCAGTGATTTTAGATTTAAAAGTACCAAGAACAGAAAGACAATTGAAGAGCTTTTTGGGAGCTACAGGGTACTACAGGAAATTTATAAAGGATTATTCAAAAATAGCATATCCAATGATTAAATATTTGAAAAAAGGGTGTAAAATAAACCCTAATGACCCACAATATATTTCGAGCTTTGAGAATCTCAAATCTCTCATTTCTTCCCATCCAATCCTTAAATACCCAGAGTATGATAAGGAATTTTCAATCACAACAGATGCAAGTGATTACGCCATTGGCGCAGTATTGTCACAACAGGGTCAGCCAGTATGCTACATTTCAAGAACTCTGAATAATCATGAGCAAAATTATGCCACTACCGATAAGGAGTTTCTGGCAATTATTTATGCAATTACATATTTTAGACCATACATATATGGAAATAAATTTAAGATAATCACTGACCACTGTCCCATTGTATACCTTAATAATAAATATAAGGGAAAAGAGTTTTCCCAACGTCATCAGAGGTGGCTTTTTAAATTACAGGAGTATAATTACGAAATAGAATATGTAAAGTGAAAGAATAATGTGGTAGCAGATTTTTTAAGCCGAATCGAGAATTCGCCAAAGATAAATGAAAATAATGATAAGGAATCAAATTTGGAAATGTCGGATACGATACATTCGGCCGAGGAAGAATTATTAGAGCACTTTGCTATAAAGGAGGAAATTGTCAATAAGTACAGGACTCAAATAATAGTGACATATAGCCCTCAAGCTGAAGTCCAAACGATACATGGTAGGAAGATAATAGAAATTGATCCCTTGAATAATGAAGTAACTTTAAAAAGAATATTGGAAAGGCACATTAAGGGTGGCAAAGTTGGAATTTTTTCTGAAGTTGAAGATAGGGATTATCACAAAATTCAATTGTTACTAATATCCATGTTCTCCTGTAATAGCAAGCTGGAATTCGTAAAGTGCACAAAAAGAGCCACAGATATCTTGCAGGAAGAAGAACTGCATAGACAAATCTCTTTGTATCACAATAATGAATCGATGCACAGCGGCATTGGAGAAACATATAATACACTGAAAGATAAAATTTTTTATCCAAAAATTAGAGATCACGTTCAGTTAATAATAAATAACTGTGAGAAGTGTCAACAGATAAAATATGATAGGAAGCCTATAAAACCAAAATTTAGTATAACAGAAACCCCTACAGATAAAAATGAAATTGTTCACATAGATATTTTTCACTTTAACAAACATTCGTTTGTTACTACAATAGACAAATTAACAAAATTTGCAGCAGCATATAGAATTACAGATAGGAATTGGAGGTCAAAGAAGACCATATTAATGGAACAATTTGCAAAATTCGGAAAGCCTAAGAAAGTTATAATGGATAATGAATTTAGAGCAGAACAATTAATAGAATATCTGAATGCCGAAAATATTGAGGTCCACTTAACTAAACCCAATAACCACACTGGTAATGCAGACATTGAGAGACTTCACTCAACCCTGTTGGAAAAACTAACAGGAATTGATGATACGAGTCTTTCAACAGAAATGAGGATGCAGATGGTTATAGCTAACTATAACGATCGATATCACTCAACTATCAAGTGCTCTCCAAGGTTCGCTAAAGAAAGCATTTGTCCATCCATATTACAAGATAGAATTAAGGTAGCAAAAGAAAAAACAATAGCCAAGCATAATTCAAAAAGAGAAGATTACATAGAAAACGGAGAAACAGGGCCAATTAAAAATTATAAAAGAGTAAGGCATAAGGATCAACCATATTTCAGAATTAACCCGCTGCAAAACGTTCACCCTTCCAATATAAAAAGACCACAAAAATTTGCGAATTTGCCTAACCTAAACCCCGATGAAAATGATGATGATAGGTTCAGTACAGCAGCCCATAATGGGGATGCTTGAAAAAAAAAAAGAGAAAAAAAAAGAAAAACAACACCATGTGGCACACCCCTTAAAAATTAGGCATACTACAAATATGAATTGTCACTAAATTTAATATGTTATCCCACTAGTAATAGCTTCATCAACGTTTTCCCAGCATCACCTCGTGGTTGTCTTTTAAGAACAATTGTTCCGACAACCTCTTTCACGGTTTTTCGATTTCCATATGTCTTTCAGGATTCCGACAGGTGTCCAGTCCAATAACGTATATTGCGCTGATCCCCTCCTGGTTGATTGGCATACCATTGTTTCGAACATGGCTTCGCGGTTGTCAATTGACATATATCCTTAAAAATCCCGACAGGTGTAGTTTATTCGCTATACGACACTCGAGGATAAAACGTTGTAAAACCCAACATTCCTTTTCCACAGTTTAACGTTTAGCAACGAATGGAACTGACTTTGACACATACTTTCATGCATAGATTTGGTTTGGTACAGGAACAACTTTTGAAATGCATAGTTTTATTTTTTTTTCTCCCCTTTTTCTCTTTGTTTTTGGTTTTGTTTTATTTTACAATCCTTGAAACCCCACTCCGACCTTAAAGGTCATAGCCAATAGATGGTATGAGTAAATATATTTTTTTTTTTTGTTTTCAGACAATGTGGTGTATAATAATTATCCTCATGATAGCAAACATGAGAACAGCAGGGGGATTTTTACAAGTAACCCCAATACTGGATGAGGCAGGGTACACTATTGTACGAATAGGCGAGGTGGAAGTGGTTAATGAAACTACCACGATCTTGCATATAATCCGACCAGAAGAAATTTTGGAAGTCGTCGACGGAATAAAAGAAGGTATTGAAGGCACGGTAATGGCAGGCAAGCGATTTCTGATGAGCGAAGTAGAGAGATTGGAGGCTAAGGTTAAAACAATTCGTCCTGAGAGAGTTGGTAGACATAAGAGAGGCCTAATAAACGTAGTAGGTAAAACATATAATTGGCTATTTGGATTGATGGATGATGAAGATAGACAGGAAATTTTAGGATATTTAGAAGTACAAAAGACAAATGATCATAATATAATAAAAGCTGTAAACCAACAGATAACAATTAATAATCATTTTAACGACAGCATTAATCTGATTAGGGAATCAATACAGGAGGACAGGGAAAAGATTAAGAAATTCATAAAAGGAGTTAATGAGCAGAATAGGCATTTGTACGAGCAGTTCTTGTTTAATGACTTCATTACTAAACTAAGATATTTGGAAAGTAGAGTTAACGATATACAAAATAATATAGCAGCGGCCAAGTACAACCTAGTACACCCAGGAATTTTAACTAAGGAAGAAATTGATTGTTTTCATATAGATTTTTATAAATTGAAAATGGCAAAAATGGGAGTGTTAGCATACAAGAATCAGTCGCTAGTGATAGCAATAAAAATACCAAAGAATTATATTTCAACAGATTTGAAACTCATAATCCCATTGCCAAACACGGAAAAATTAGAAATTAAAACGGAAAAAGAATACATTGTTACAGTAAACAAAGTACATTTAAATTACAGAAAAGATACTCCTTTAAAGGATTTGAAACGAAGCAAAAATTGCATATTTAAAAACGATTGTCTCTTTAAAAGAAATAATAAAACTAGAATTGTTAACATAGATGATGATACATTATTGATTGTAAATGCACATGAAAGGGCCTTAAGCCAAAATTGCGACAATAGAGAAATCATACTGAAAAATAACTTTTTGATTACATTCACGAATTGTAAAATTGAAATAGACAATGAAATTTTTGAAAATAATAAAGTAGAGTTTGCAGAAAAATTTCATTACCCTGTAAAAATGTTAAATCAGAGCTATGCACAGGACATACTGTTTAAAGAAATAGAAATTAAAAATGTCGAAAATTTGAAAGAAATTAAAGAATTAAAATACCATAAAAATGTTTCGTATGGTATAAATATAACAATAGCCATATGCTTGCTAATTCTGATCGCTGTGCTGACGGTATTTTTCCGTAAGAAAAATTTAAAAATAAAAATTGTAAATGAAAAAAATAAAGAAAGGCCTAATTCCAACGCTGGGGGAATAATGTTAGTAGAAGCAGCCCCCAAGCAAATTGTAAATTTAGATAAAAGCCCTCAGGAGAGTCCTAACTCTAACGGTGGGGGAGTTATGTGGAATGCCCCCCATACCGAAGAAAAAGGGAAAACAAGTATATTTTAAAATATACTTTTGTTCACCCAAAATAAGAACTTAGTTGTCTTAAGCAATGCTTGCTCAGCATTTCACATCAGGCCACCCACACAATAAATAAAGCAAATAAGATACTTTGTTGCAACCAGCTAAACTGGGCTTTGTGTATGACTCCACTTTAGAAGCATACAAATGTACAAACATACATACATTAATAGAAACCAACTCAGTTGATGCCTCTGCTATGTTGTTCTACAGAGGCATACAGATATACAAACTGACATACTTATTGGTGTCAACATTCGGGAATGCAAAACATTCCTGAATGAAATGAGATAGCCCAATAAGCATAATAAATAATAATACTGACTGCAACTATGTTGCAGCCAAAGTACATACATACATATGTGGGAATATGTGAATTGTTGAGTGGGCTTAGTAAATAGGTAATTATGTATATGCATCGAAAAGATGCCTTATGTATTTAGGTTAAGCGACTTATCGAAAAATATTGAAGAGGCAGTTGTTGCCCGGAAACCAAAACGGCCAGTCAGTCGATCTCGATTGTGAAGTATTATAGTATCAAGGATCGAGAGATCCTGAATTAAGCCAACCGCATACCGTAGTCCGTTAAAACCATTAAATAAAGAATTATAAAAACTATAACACCACATCCTAATGTCTTTTTTCTTGAGTGCGGTTTCCAACGTAAGTACCCTGCCCAGCGTCTAACATAAAGACGTAACTCGCGCGAGTTACGTCTTTAGGTTAGACGCTGGGCAGGGTACTTACGTTGGAAACCGCACTCAAGAAAAAAGACATTAGGATGTGGTGTTATAGTTTTTATAATTCTTTATTTAATGGTTTTAACGGACTACGGTATGCGGTTGGCTTAATTCAGGATCTCTCGATCCTTGATACTATAATACTTCACAATCGAGATCGACCGACTGGCCGTTTTGGTTTCCGGGCAACAACTGCCTCTTCAATATTTTTCAATAAGTCGCTTAACCTAAATACATAAGGCATCTTTTCGATGCATATGCATAATTACCTATTTACTAAGCCCACTCAACAATTCACATATTCCCACATATGTATGTATGTACTTTGGCTGCAACATAGTTGCAGTCAGTATTATTATTTATTATGCTTATTGGGGTATCTCATTTCATTCAGGAATGTTTTGCATTCCCCAATGTTGACACCAATAAGTATGTCAGTTTGTATATCTGTATGCCTCTGTAGAACAACATAGCAGAGGCATCAACTGAGTTGGTTTCTATTAATGTATGTATGTTTGTACATTTGTATGCTTCTAAAGTGGAGTCATACACAAAGCCCAGTTTAGCTGGTTGCAACAAAGTACCTTATTTGCTTTATTTATTGTGTGGGTGGCCTGATGTGAAATGCTGAGCAAGCATTGCTTAAGACAACTAAATTCTTATTTTGGGTGAACAAGTATATTTTAAAATATACTTGTTTTCCCTTTTTCTTCGGTATGGGGGGCATTCCACATAACTCCCCCACCGTTAGAGTTAGGACTCTCCTGAGGCCTTTTATCTAAATTTACAATTTGCTTGGGGGCTGCTTCTACTAACATTATTCCCCCAGCGTTGGAATTAGGCCTTTCTTTATTTTTTTCATTTACAAGTTTTATTTTTAAATTTTTCTTACGGAAAAATACCGTCAGCACAGCGATCAGAATTAGCAAGCATATGGCTATTGTTATATTTATACCATACGAAACATTTTTATGGTATTTTAATTCTTTAATTTCTTTCAAATTTTCGACATTTTTAATTTCTATTTCTTTAAACAGTATGTCCTGTGCATAGCTCTGATTTAACATTTTTACAGGGTAATGAAATTTTTCTGCAAACTCTACTTTATTATTTTCAAAAATTTCATTGTCTATTTCAATTTTACAATTCGTGAATGTAATCAAAAAGTTATTTTTCAGTATGATTTCTCTATTGTCGCAATTTTGGCTTAAGGCCCTTTCATGTGCATTTACAATCAATAATGTATCATCATCTATGTTAACAATTCTAGTTTTATTATTTCTTTTAAAGAGACAATCGTTTTTAAATATGCAATTTTTGCTTCGTTTCAAATCCTTTAAAGGAGTATCTTTTCTGTAATTTAAATGTACTTTGTTTACTGTAACAATGTATTCTTTTTCCGTTTTAATTTCTAATTTCTCCGTGTTTGCCAATGGGATTATGAGTTTCAAATCTGTTGAAATATAATTCTTTGGTATTTTTATTGCTATCACTAGCGACTGATTCTTGTATGCTAACACTCCCATTTTTGCCATTTTCAATTTATAAAAATCTATCTGAAAACGATCAATTTCTTCCTTAGTTAAAATTCCTGGGTGTACTGGGTTGTACTTGGCCGCTGCTATATTATTTTGTATATCATTAACTCTACTTTCCAAATATCTTAGTTTAGTAATGAAGTCATTAAACAAGAACTGCTCGTACAAATGCCTATTCTGCTCATTAACTCCTTTTATGAATTTCTTAATCTTTTCCCTGTCTTCCTGTATTGATTCCCTAATCAGATTAATGCTGTCGTTAAAATGATTATTAATTGTTATCTGTTGGTTTACAGCTTTTATTATATTATGATCATTTGTCTTTTGTACTTCTAAATATCCTAAAATTTCCTGTCTATCTTCATCATCCATCAATCCAAATAGCCAATTATATGTTTTACCTACTACGTTTATTAGGCCTCTCTTATGTCTACCAATTCTCTCAGGACGAATTGTTTTAACCTTAGCCTCCAATCTCTCTACTTCGCTCATCAGAAATCGCTTGCCTGCCATTACCGTGCCTTCAATGCCTTCTTTTATTCCGTCGACGACTTCCAAAATTTCTTCTGGTCGGATTATATGCAAGATTGTGGTAGTTTCATTAACCACTTCCACCTCGCCTATTCGTACAATAGTGTACCCTGCCTCATCCAGTATTGGGGTTACTTGTAAAAATCCCCCTGCTGTTCTCATGTTTGCTATCATGAGGATAATTATTATACACCACATTGTCTGAAAACAAAAAAAAATATATTTACTCATACCATCTATTGGCTATGACCTTTAAGGTCGGAGTGGGGTTTCAAGGATTGTAAAATAAAACAAAACCAAAAACCAAGAGAAAAAGGGGAGAAAAAAAATAAAACTATGCATTTCAAAAGTTGTTCCTGTACCAAACCAAATCTATGCATGAAAGTATGTGTCAAAGTCAGTTCCATTCGTTGCTAAACGTTAAACTGTGGAAAAGGAATGTTGGGTTTTACAACGTTTTATCCTCGAGTGTCGTATAGCGAATAAACTACACCTGTCGGGATTTTTAAGGATATATGTCAGTTGACAACCGCGAAGCCATGTTCGAAACAATGGTATGCCAATCAACCAGGAGGGGATCAGCGCAATATACGTTATTGGACTGGACACCTGTCGGAATCCTGAAAGGCATATGGAAATCGAAAAACCGTGAAAGAGGTTGTCGGAACAATTGTTCTTAAAAGACAACCACGAGGTGATGCTGGGAAAACGTTGATGGAGCTATTACTCATATTTGTAGTATGCCTAATTTTTAAGGGGTGTGCCACATGGTGTTGTTTTTCTTTTTTTTTTCTCTTTTTTTTTCAAGCATCCCCATTATGGGCTGCTGTACTGAACCTATCATCATCATTTTCATCGGGGTTTAGGTTAGGCAAATTCGCAAATTTTTGTGGTCTTTTTATATTGGAAGGGTGAACGTTTTGCAGCGGGTTAATTCTGAAATATGGTTGATCCTTATGCCTTACTCTTTTATAATTTTTAATTGGCCCTGTTTCTCCGTTTTCTATGTAATCTTCTCTTTTTGAATTATGCTTGGCTATTGTTTTTTCTTTTGCTACCTTAATTCTATCTTGTAATATGGATGGACAAATGCTTTCTTTAGCGAACCTTGGAGAGCACTTGATAGTTGAGTGATATCGATCGTTATAGTTAGCTATAACCATCTGCATCCTCATTTCTGTTGAAAGACTCGTATCATCAATTCCTGTTAGTTTTTCCAACAGGGTTGAGTGAAGTCTCTCAATGTCTGCATTACCAGTGTGGTTATTGGGTTTAGTTAAGTGGACCTCAATATTTTCGGCATTCAGATATTCTATTAATTGTTCTGCTCTAAATTCATTATCCATTATAACTTTCTTAGGCTTTCCGAATTTTGCAAATTGTTCCATTAATATGGTATTCTTTGACCTCCAATTCCTATCTGCAATTCTATATGCTGCTGCAAATTTTGTTAATTTGTCTATTGTAGTAACAAACGAATGTTTGTTAAAGTGAAAAATATCTATGTGAACAATTTCATTTTTATCTGTAGGGGTTTCTGTTATACTAAATTTTGGTTTTATAGGCTTCCTATCATATTTTATCTGTTGACACTTCTCACAGTTATTTATTATTAACTGAACGTGATCTCTAATTTTTGGATAAAAAATTTTATCTTTCAGTGTATTATATGTTTCTCCAATGCCGCTGTGCATCGATTCATTATTGTGATACAAAGAGATTTGTCTATGCAGTTCTTCTTCCTGCAATATATCTGTGGCTCTTTTTGTGCACTTTACGAATTCCAGCTTGCTATTACAGGAGAACATGGATATTAGTAACAATTGAATTTTGTGATAATCCCTATCTTCAACTTCAGAAAAAATTCCAACTTTGCCACCCTTAATGTGCCTTTCCAATATTCTTTTTAAAGTTACTTCATTATTCAAGGGATCAATTTCTATTATCTTCCTACCATGTATCGTTTGGACTTCAGCTTGAGGGCTATATGTCACTATTATTTGAGTCCTGTACTTATTGACAATTTCCTCCTTTATAGCAAAGTGCTCTAATAATTCTTCCTCGGCCGAATGTATCGTATCCGACATTTCCAAATTTGATTCCTTATCATTATTTTCATTTATCTTTGGCGAATTCTCGATTCGGCTTAAAAAATCTGCTACCACATTATTCTTTCCCTTTACATATTCTATTTCGTAATTATACTCCTGTAATTTAAAAAGCCACCTCTGATGACGTTGGGAAAACTCTTTTCCCTTATATTTATTATTAAGGTATACAATGGGACAGTGGTCAGTGATTATCTTAAATTTATTTCCATATATGTATGGTCTAAAATATGTAATTGCATAAATAATTGCCAGAAACTCCTTATCGGTAGTGGCATAATTTTGCTCATGATTATTCAGAGTTCTTGAAATGTAGCATACTGGCTGACCCTGTTGTGACAATACTGCGCCAATGGCGTAATCACTTGCATCTGTTGTGATTGAAAATTCCTTATCATACTCTGGGTATTTAAGGATTGGATGGGAAGAAATGAGAGATTTGAGATTCTCAAAGCTCGAAATATATTGTGGGTCATTAGGGTTTATTTTACACCCTTTTTTCAAATATTTAATCATTGGATATGCTATTTTTGAATAATCCTTTATAAATTTCCTGTAGTACCCTGTAGCTCCCAAAAAGCTCTTCAATTGTCTTTCTGTTCTTGGTACTTTTAAATCTAAAATCACTGCAATTTTCTCTTTATTGGGCTTTATACCTTCTTTAGTTAAGGTGTGCCCTAAAAATTTTGTTTCTTTCCTTAAGAAACTGCACTTATCCGCTTGAATCTTCAAATTGTGCTCTTGTAATTTTGAAAAAATTTTATCTATGGAGCTCAAATGTTCCTCCAATGAAGTGGAAAATATCAAAATGTCATCCAAATAAACGACACATATTTTATTAATATACTCTCTTAGTATGTCATTTATAAGTCTTTGAAAAGTAGCCGGGGCATTTTTCAACCCAAACGGCATTCTAACATACTCGTACAAACCTAATGGGGAAACGAAAGCAGTTTTTTCAATATCCTTAGATGCCATTAAAATCTGATGGTAACCTTTTGCGAGATCAAGGGTGCTAAAGTACTGTGCTTTGCCCAACTTGTCCAAGATTCCTTCAATATTTGGCAAGGGATACTTATCGTCAATGGTTATCTGGTTAAGCCTACGGTAATCAACCACCAAGCGAAACTTCCTATTTCCCGATTTGTCATCTTTCTTTGGTACTATTATAATAGGAGAGCTATACTTACTCCTACTTTTTTGAATTATACCCTGCTTTTCCAGGTCTGTTATTTGCTTAATAGCCTCCTCTTCATGTTTAGGAGGTAATCTATAAATTTAATTTGTTGGTTTGTAGTGGTCTTTATTTCATGAACCACCGCTTTTGTATTTGTTAGGGTGTCCCCCTCTCTGTATATTAATTTTTCGTATTTTTTAAGCAATTTTTCAACCCCTTTTCGTTCATCTGATTTTAGATGATCAAGTTGAATATTTTGCAATTTTCCCGATTCCAGTGCGTAAACTTGCTCTTGGATCGTTTTTGAATAAAATGGTATTTTAACGCCATTCAAAAGTTCAGTTTCCTCATTTTCTATGTCAATTATTTTGAAATTTCTTAATATAAAATCATTCCCCAGCAACAGGTCATATGGTTTATCAAAATCCATTTTTAACCACCTCATTTTTGCATTATTAGCATATTGAAATTCAGAGGGACAGGGGGAGGCAACTCTCTCGTTTGCACCCCTAATATTCCCATTCAATGTATTTATTATTATTTTATTCCCCTCAATAACTGGCAAATTATATTTATCAAATGTTTCTCTTTTCATAATACTGATGGTGGATTCCGGATCCACCAATGTCAAAAATTTTTCGTTAAACAGTGTCAAAATTATTAATATTTTATTTTCACCACCCGAGGCTAGTTTGTAAAAAACTCGTCATTTGTGTTGGTGTTTTCCACTTGACTCGCAGCATCGACGTCCATGGGTTGAGGCCCATTTGAACGTCTTGTCTGCTGGGAGGTATTTTGCCTGTTATTATTAAAGTTATTGTTTTGTTGCCGACTACCTACCTGTTGACCACTTTGGGGTCGGCTACCTACCTGCTGGCTGTTCTGAGGTCGGTTACTTACCTGTTGGCCACTTTGCCTGTTATACCGACCTGACTCATACCTACCATTTGTTTGCCAATTATTAGGCTGCCCGTTTCTGTTATTTGAAAAAAAATTATTTTGTGAACGGCCGCTATACCTACCTGAATTATTCGCGGCCGTACCACCGTTACTATTATTATAGCCGCTGCTATTTTGTCTTGCAAAATTATTCCCCTGCCTATACCCACTATTTTGTGGTCGGGGGTTATAATTTTGTGTTCGCTTATTTGCGATATACATTGGATTCAGATTTCCCGAATCCAATCCTATAAAATTATATATGAAATCCGCCATTTGCGGCCATTTTACAACATTTCTTATAGCGCAGGCAAACGAGCCTGACGCTAATTGTTTAATTCGTTGAAGGAGCATACCCGTAAGTATCTCCTTCAAGGTACCACCATTTTCACTTAGAGCGCTAAGCTCGGTGATATTATCGAGAATATCCTTCGTTTTTCGACTCAATTCGGCAATTGAGTCTACTCTTAAACTTGTGATGTCGTTTGTAATCGACATCTGGTCTTTTGCTGACCGAAAATGTTGCCTCAATTTAACTTTACACTCGTCCCAGTTATCTGGTGGACTCAGGGATAAAAAATTTTTGGCCGATCCTCCTATCTTCAGATCGAAAACCACCCTAAATGCTTCTTCCTGTTCTGTTGTATAATCTGCCAAAATTCTATCCACCGTTTGGATAAATGATGGCAGTTTCTTTGTATTACCCTCAAAGGGTTGCAAATATTTTAGATCCTTCTCTATTCTCTGCCTAACTGTCCTATTACGCTGTGCAGCATTTTCCTGCAACAGTCTCGTAATAGCCACAAGGCAAGCCTCTACATTTTGAGCCATTTTTCTCTCTTTCTCTGTTTTTTTTTTTTTTCTTTTTCAAAAGAAAAACCAACGCACACAAACAACAAAAAAATATTTTGCCAACGACTGTCTTTTTAAAGAAATACTTTCCTTTGCCTTTACCAACGCTTTTCGCTTAATATCTATGTATATCCTTCTTTTTTTTTTCAAAACTTTAGGGGTTACCACATTCTTCATTCACCCCTTTTCTTTTTCCATAAGATATTAAGGATTTTCTTCTCTTTCTTCTTATTTTTCCTTTACAACAACACTTTTCGTTTTATTAATATTAATACTTCTATGTATTATATTATATTTTTTTTTTTCTATCGAAC
This sequence comes from Eurosta solidaginis, assembly GCF_040869045.1. Taxonomy (NCBI): domain Eukaryota; kingdom Metazoa; phylum Arthropoda; class Insecta; order Diptera; family Tephritidae; genus Eurosta; species Eurosta solidaginis. The sequence continues at coordinate 94,080,896 of NC_090322.1, forward strand.
AATATTTTTCGAACGATTACTTTCTTTTTACTATTTCCGTTCTTCTTTACAGGTATCACTTTGTATTTTTTACCATTATTCTATTTTTATTTTCTATTGAACAATAAGCCTAATCTGATAAAATTCTTTTCTTAATTTTCCTCTCACCCTGCTTTATCTCGTGTTGCTGCAGCTGTTATGGGTTTCCGTATCCTTTTCTTTCCGATACTTTATTCCACTCCCATATGCCGCTGTCCTGGTAGGTCTCCTTCTTTTTTTTTCCTTCTTCGCGTTGCTGGATTGCAGCACAATATTCCACTTCGTTATACCGCTATTCCACTTCGTTATACCGCTTTATTATTATTATTATTATTTATTTTTTTTTTTATTTTTTTTTTTTTTTGTTATTATTGAGTTGCCGCCCGATTAGTTGTTATTTTATTAAATTATTTTTTTTATTTATTTTTCATTTAAAAAAAAATTTTTTTTTTTTCACTTCAATATATTTTCCTTTTTTTTCGGTTCGCCGCGACTGCGCCAGTTACGTCTTTATGTTAGACGCTGGGCAGGGTACTTACGTTGGAAACCGCACTCAAGAAAAAAGACATTAGGATGTGGTGTTATAGTTTTTATAATTCTTTATTTAATGGTTTTAACGGACTACGGTATGCGGTTGGCTTAATTCAGGATCTCTCGATCCTTGATACTATAATACTTCACAATCGAGATCGACCGACTGGCCGTTTTGGTTTCCGGGCAACAACTGCCTCTTCAATATTTTTCGATAAGTCGCTTAACCTAAATACATAAGGCATCTTTTCGATGCATATACATAATTACCTATTTACTAAGCCCACTCAACAATTCACATATTCCCACATATGTATGTATGTACTTTGGCTGCAACATAGTTGCAGTCAGTATTATTATTTATTATGCTTATTGGGGTATCTCATTTCATTCAGGAATGTTTTGCATTCCCGAATGTTGACACCAATAAGTATGTCAGTTTGTATATCTGTATGCCTCTGTAGAACAACATAGCAGAGGCATCAACTGAGTTGGTTTCTATTAATGTATGTATGTTTGTACATTTGTATGCTTCTAAAGTGGAGTCATACACAAAGCCCAGTTTAGCTGGTTGCAACAAAGTATCTTATTTGCTTTATTTATTGTGTGGGTGGCCTGATGTGAAATGCTGAGCAAGCATTGCTTAAGACAACTAAGTTCTTATTTTGGGTGAACAAAAGTATATTTTAAAATATACTTGTTTTCCCTTTTTCTTCGGTATGGGGGGCATTCCACATAACTCCCCCACCGTTAGAGTTAGGACTCTCCTGAGGGCTTTTATCTAAATTTACAATTTGCTTGGGGGCTGCTTCTACTAACATTATTCCCCCAGCGTTGGAATTAGGCCTTTCTTTATTTTTTTCATTTACAATTTTTATTTTTAAATTTTTCTTACGGAAAAATACCGTCAGCACAGCGATCAGAATTAGCAAGCATATGGCTATTGTTATATTTATACCATACGAAACATTTTTATGGTATTTTAATTCTTTAATTTCTTTCAAATTTTCGACATTTTTAATTTCTATTTCTTTAAACAGTATGTCCTGTGCATAGCTCTGATTTAACATTTTTACAGGGTAATGAAATTTTTCTGCAAACTCTACTTTATTATTTTCAAAAATTTCATTGTCTATTTCAATTTTACAATTCGTGAATGTAATCAAAAAGTTATTTTTCAGTATGATTTCTCTATTGTCGCAATTTTGGCTTAAGGCCCTTTCATGTGCATTTACAATCAATAATGTATCATCATCTATGTTAACAATTCTAGTTTTATTATTTCTTTTAAAGAGACAATCGTTTTTAAATATGCAATTTTTGCTTCGTTTCAAATCCTTTAAAGGAGTATCTTTTCTGTAATTTAAATGTACTTTGTTTACTGTAACAATGTATTCTTTTTCCGTTTTAATTTCTAATTTTTCCGTGTTTGGCAATGGGATTATGAGTTTCAAATCTGTTGAAATATAATTCTTTGGTATTTTTATTGCTATCACTAGCGACTGATTCTTGTATGCTAACACTCCCATTTTTGCCATTTTCAATTTATAAAAATCTATATGAAAACAATCAATTTCTTCCTTAGTTAAAATTCCTGGGTGTACTAGGTTGTACTTGGCCGCTGCTATATTATTTTGTATATCGTTAACTCTACTTTCCAAATATCTTAGTTTAGTAATGAAGTCATTAAACAAGAACTGCTCGTACAAATGCCTATTCTGCTCATTAACTCCTTTTATGAATTTCTTAATCTTTTCCCTGTCCTCCTGTATTGATTCCCTAATCAGATTAATGCTGTCGTTAAAATGATTATTAATTGTTATCTGTTGGTTTACAGCTTTTATTATATTATGATCATTTGTCTTTTGTACTTCTAAATATCCTAAAATTTCCTGTCTATCTTCATCATCCATCAATCCAAATAGCCAATTATATGTTTTACCTACTACGTTTATTAGGCCTCTCTTATGTCTACCAACTCTCTCAGGACGAATTGTTTTAACCTTAGCCTCCAATCTCTCTACTTCGCTCATCAGAAATCGCTTGCCTGCCATTACCGTGCCTTCAATACCTTCTTTTATTCCGTCGACGACTTCCAAAATTTCTTCTGGTCGGATTATATGCAAGATCGTGGTAGTTTCATTAACCACTTCCACCTCGCCTATTCGTACAATAGTGTACCCTGCCTCATCCAGTATTGGGGTTACTTGTAAAAATCCCCCTGCTGTTCTCATGTTTGCTATCATGAGGATAATTATTATACACCACATTGTCTGAAAACAAAAAAAAAATATATTTACTCATACCATCTATTGGCTATGACCTTTAAGGTCGGAGTGGGGTTTCAAGGATTGTAAAATAAAACAAAACCAAAAACAAAGAGAAAAAGGGGAGAAAAAAAAATAAAACTATGCATTTCAAAAGTTGTTCCTGTACCAAACCAAATCTATGCATGAAAGTATGTGTCAAAGTCAGTTCCATTCGTTGCTAAACGTTAAACTGTGGAAAAGGAATGTTGGGTTTTACAACGTTTTATCCTCGAGTGTCGTATAGCGAATAAACTACACCTGTCGGGATTTTTAAGGATATATGTCAATTGACAACCGCGAAGCCATGTTCGAAACAATGGTATGCCAATCAACCAGGAGGGGATCAGCGCAATATACGTTATTGGACTGGACACCTGTCGGAATCCTGAAAGACATATGGAAATCGAAAAACCGTGAAAGAGGTTGTCGGAACAATTGTTCTTAAAAGACAACCACGAGGTGATGCTGGGAAAACGTTGATGAAGCTATTACTAGTGGGATAACATATTAAATTTAGTGACAATTCATATTTGTAGTATGCCTAATTTTTAAGGGGTGTGCCACATGGTGTTGTTTTTCTTTTTTTTTCTCTTTTTTTTTTTCAAGCATCCCCATTATGGGCTGCTGTACTGAACCTATCATCATCATTTTCATCGGGGTTTAGGTTAGGCAAATTCGCAAATTTTTGTGGTCTTTTTATATTGGAAGGGTGAACGTTTTGCAGCGGGTTAATTCTGAAATATGGTTGATCCTTATGCCTTACTCTTTTATAATTTTTAATTGGCCCTGTTTCTCCGTTTTCTATGTAATCTTCTCTTTTTGAATTATGCTTGGCTATTGTTTTTTCTTTTGCTACCTTAATTCTATCTTGTAATATGGATGGACAAATGCTTTCTTTAGCGAACCTTGGAGAGCACTTGATAGTTGAGTGATATCGATCGTTATAGTTAGCTATAACCATCTGCATCCTCATTTCTGTTGAAAGACTCGTATCATCAATTCCTGTTAGTTTTTCCAACAGGGTTGAGTGAAGTCTCTCAATGTCTGCATTACCAGTGTGGTTATTGGGTTTAGTTAAGTGGACCTCAATATTTTCGGCATTCAGATATTCTATTAATTGTTCTGCTCTAAATTCATTATCCATTATAACTTTCTTAGGCTTTCCGAATTTTGCAAATTGTTCCATTAATATGGTCTTCTTTGACCTCCAATTCCTATCTGTAATTCTATATGCTGCTGCAAATTTTGTTAATTTGTCTATTGTAGTAACAAACGAATGTTTGTTAAAGTGAAAAATATCTATGTGAACAATTTCATTTTTATCTGTAGGGGTTTCTGTTATACTAAATTTTGGTTTTATAGGCTTCCTATCATATTTTATCTGTTGACACTTCTCACAGTTATTTAATATTAACTGAACGTGATCTCTAATTTTTGGATAAAAAATTTTATCTTTCAGTGTATTATATGTTTCTCCAATGCCGCTGTGCATCGATTCATTATTGTGATACAAAGAGATTTGTCTATGCAGTTCTTCTTCCTGCAAGATATCTGTGGCTCTTTTTGTGCACTTTACGAATTCCAGCTTGCTATTACAGGAGAACATGGATATTAGTAACAATTGAATTTTGTGATAATCCCTATCTTCAACTTCAGAAAAAATTCCAACTTTGCCACCCTTAATGTGCCTTTCCAATATTCTTTTTAAAGTTACTTCATTATTCAAGGGATCAATTTCTATTATCTTCCTACCATGTATCGTTTGGACTTCAGCTTGAGGGCTATATGTCACTATTATTTGAGTCCTGTACTTATTGACAATTTCCTCCTTTATAGCAAAGTGCTCTAATAATTCTTCCTCGGCCGAATGTATCGTATCCGACATTTCCAAATTTGATTCCTTATCATTATTTTCATTTATCTTTGGCGAATTCTCGATTCGGCTTAAAAAATCTGCTACCACATTATTCTTTCCCTTTACATATTCTATTTCGTAATTATACTCCTGTAATTTAAAAAGCCACCTCTGATGACGTTGGGAAAACTCTTTTCCCTTATATTTATTATTAAGGTATACAATGGGACAGTGGTCAGTGATTATCTTAAATTTATTTCCATATATGTATGGTCTAAAATATGTAATTGCATAAATAATTGCCAGAAACTCCTTATCGGTAGTGGCATAATTTTGCTCATGATTATTCAGAGTTCTTGAAATGTAGCATACTGGCTGACCCTGTTGTGACAATACTGCGCCAATGGCGTAATCACTTGCATCTGTTGTGATTGAAAATTCCTTATCATACTCTGGGTATTTAAGGATTGGATGGGAAGAAATGAGAGATTTGAGATTCTCAAAGCTCGAAATATATTGTGGGTCATTAGGGTTTATTTTACACCCTTTTTTCAAATATTTAATCATTGGATATGCTATTTTTGAATAATCCTTTATAAATTTCTTGTAGTACCCTGTAGCTCCCAAAAAGCTCTTCAATTGTCTTTCTGTTCTTGGTACTTTTAAATCTAAAATCACTGCAATTTTCTCTTTATTGGGCTTTATACCTTCTTTAGTTAAGGTGTGCCCTAAAAATTTTGTTTCTTTCCTTAAGAAACTGCACTTATCCGCTTGAATCTTCAAATTGTGCTCTTGTAATTTTGAAAAAATTTTATCTATGGAGCTCAAATGTTCCTCCAATGAAGTGGAAAATATCAAAATGTCATCCAAATAAACGACACATATTTTATTAATATACTCTCTTAGTATGTCATTCATAAGTCTTTGAAAAGTAGCCGGGGCATTTTTCAACCCAAACGGCATTCTAACATACTCGTACAAACCTAATGGGGAAACGAAAGCAGTTTTTTCAATATCCTTAGATGCCATTAAAATCTGATGGTAACCTTTTGCGAGATCAAGGGTGCTAAAGTACTGTGCTTTGCCCAACTTGTCCAAGATTCCTTCAATATTTGGCAAGGGATACTTATCGTCAATGGTTATCTGGTTAAGCCTACGGTAATCAACCACCAAGCGAAACTTCCTATTTCCCGATTTGTCATCTTTCTTTGGTACTATTATAATAGGAGAGCTATACTTACTCCTACTTTTTTGAATTATACCCTGCTTTTCCAGGTCTGTTATTTGCTTAATAGCCTCCTCTTCATGTTTAGGAGGTAATCTATAAATTTAATTTGTTGGTTTGTAGTGGTCTTTATTTCATGAACCACCGCTTTTGTATTTGTTAGGGTGTCCCCCTCTCTGTATATTAATTTTTCGTATTTTTTAAGCAATTTTTCAACCCCTTTTCGTTCATCTGATTTTAGATGATCAAGTTGAATATTTTGCAATTTTCCCGATTCCAGTGCGTAAACTTGCTCTTGGGTCGTTTTTGAATAAAATGGTATTTTAACGCCATTCAAAAGTTCAATTTCCTCATTTTCTATGTCAATTATTTTGAAATTTCTTAATATAAAATCATTCCCCAGCAACAGGTCATATGGTTTATCAAAATCCATTTTTAACCACCTCATTTTTGCATTATTAGCATATTGAAATTCAGAGGGACAGGGGGAGGCAACTCTCTCGTTTGCACCCCTAATATTCCCATTCAATGTATTTATTATTATTTTATTCACCTCGATAACTGGCAAATTATATTTATCAAATGTTTGTCTTTTCATAATACTGATGGTGGATCCCGGATCCACCAATGTCAAAAATTTTTCGTTAAACAGTGTCAAAATTATTAATATTTTATTTTCACCACCCGAGGCTAGTTTGTAAAAAACTCGTCATTTGTGTTGGTGTTTTCCACTTGACTCGCAGCATCGACGTCCATGGGTTGAGGCCCATTTGAACGTCTTGTCTGCTGGGAGGTATTTTGCCTGTTATTATTAAAGTTATTGTTTTGTTGCCGACTACCTACCTGTTGACCACTTTGGGGTCGGCTACCTACCTGCTGGCTGTTCTGAGGTCGGTTACTTACCTGTTGGCCACTTTGCCTGTTATACCGACCTGACTCATACCTACCATTTGTTTGCCAATTATTAGGCTGCCCGTTTCTGTTATTTGAAAAAAAATTATTTTGTGAACGGCCGCTATACCTACCTGAATTATTCGCGGCCGTACCACCGTTACTATTATTATAGCCGCTGCTATTTTGTCTTGCAAAATTATTCCCCTGCCTATACCCACTATTTTGTGGTCGGGGGTTATAATTTTGTGTTCGCTTATTTGCGATATACATTGGATTCAGATTTCCCGAATCCAATCCTATAAAATTATATATGAAATCCGCCATTTGCGGCCATTTTACAACATTTCTTATAGCGCAGGCAAACGAGCCTGACGCTAATTGTTTAATTCGTTGAAGGAGCATACCCGTAAGTATCTCCTTCAAGGTACCACCATTTTCACTTAGAGCGCTAAGCTCGGTGATATTATCGAGAATATCCTTCGTTTTTCGACTCAATTCGGCAATTGAGTCTACTATTAAACTTGTGATGTCGTTTGTAACCGACATCTGGTCTTTTGCTGACCGAAAATGTTGCCTCAATTTAACTTTACACTCGTCCCAGTTATCTGGTGGACTCAGGGATAAAAAATTTTTGGCCGATCCTCCTATCTTCAGATCGAAAACCACCCTAAATGCTTCTTCCTGTTCTGTTGTATAATCTGCCAAAATTCTATCCACCGTTTGGATAAATGATGGCAGTTTCTTTGTATTACCCTCAAAGGGTTGCAAATATTTTAGATCCTTCTCTATTCTCTGCCTAACTGTCCTATTACGCTGTGCAGCATTTTCCTGCAACAGTCTCGTAATAGCCACAAGGCAAGCCTCTACATTTTGAGCCATTTTTCTCTCTTTCTCTGTTTTTTTTTTTTTTTTCTTTTTCAAAAGAAAAACCAACGCACACAAACAACAAAAAAATATTTTGCCAACGACTGTCTTTTTAAAGAAATACTTTCCTTTGCCTTTACCAACGCTTTTCGCTTAATATCTATGTATATCCTTCTTTTTTTTTTTCAAAACTTTAGGGGTTACCACATTCTTCATTCACCCCTTTTCTTTTTCCATAAGATATTAAGGATTTTCTTCTCTTTCTTCTTATTTTTCCTTTACAACAACACTTTTCGTTTTATTAATATTAATACTTCTATGTATTATATTATATTTTTTTTTTCTATCGAACAATATTTTTCGAACGATTACTTTCTTTTTACTATTTCCGTTCTTCTTTACAGGTATCACTTTGTATTTTTTACCATTATTCTATTTTTATTTTCTATTGAACAATAAGCCTAATCTGATAAAATTCTTTTCTTAATTTTCCTCTCACCCTGCTTTATCTCGTGTTGCTGCAGCTGTTATGGGTTTCCGTATCCTTTTCTTTCCGATACTTTATTCCACTCCCATATGCCGCTGTCCTGGTAGGTCTCCTTCTTTTTTTTTCCTTCTCCGCGTTGCTGGATTGCAGCACAATATTCCACTTCGTTATACCGCTATTCCACTTCGTTATACCGCTTTATTATTATTATTATTATTTATTTTTTTTTTTTTTTTTTTTTTTTTTGTTATTATTGAGTTGCCGCCCGATTAGTTGTTATTTTATTAAATTATTTTTTTTATTTATTTTTCATTTAAAAAAAAATTTTTTTTTTTTCACTTCAATATATTTTCCTTTTTTTTCGGTTCGCCGCGACTGCGCCAGTTACGTCTTTATGTTAGACGCTGGGCAGGGTACTTACGTTGGAAACCGCACTCAAGAAAAAAGACATTAGGATGTGGTGTTATAGTTTTTATAATTCTTTATTTAATGGTTTTAACGGACTACGGTATGCGGTTGGCTTAATTCAGGATCTCTCGATCCTTGATACTATAATACTTCACAATCGAGATCGACCGACTGGCCGTTTTGGTTTCCGGGCAACAACTGCCTCTTCAATATTTTTCGATAAGTCGCTTAACCTAAATACATAAGGCATCTTTTCGATGCATATACATAAT